>NW_024884253.1:68928069-68995143 GCF_019232065.1 Centrocercus urophasianus
CCATATTAATTAAATTAATAAAAATAAATTTTATTTCCATCAATATTTAGTTTTTTCTTCCCCACCCCCCCACTCCCTCAAAACCTATCCATACCAAATATGAAAGTTTTTACTTTAAGTTTTACCTAATGCCTCCTGACTTTTTGATCAAATTGGAACTAGAATGCAACTGCCTAAAATGCATAACAATGAACTACCTGTTTGGATCTTGTTGGATCATGCTCCCCAGGGTCCAAGACAAAGGTGCTCAAACATTAAGCATTATTTTGTTATAATCATCCTATACGCCTGAAAATACAGAGTCTTTACATGCGACTTCGAGCAACTTCCTCAAAACAAAGCATAAAACAATAGCTCATTTAAGATACTTCATGATGAATGAAAAAAAGGAAAATGTATTTAACAAACAATGTTAAGAGGCATTTCCTGTCATCAGTGATGCCATAAAAATGTAAATTCCAACTGTGAAGTGTTTATTTTTAGAATAGTTTGAAACTGCAAGCCATTAATCTAAAGCTTTCCAACTCAGAGACCACTGATGCTTTGCTGCAAATATCTCTTCTTGCTTTTGTAAGAAAAGCAAATCAAAACCACTTGAATTAGAGTGCCAAGGGTATCTCCAAAGTAACAGAAAAAAAAAGAGCACGCAATATACTTCTCCAGTTGCACTGTCAGAGTAATCTAAGACATACCTATTGCTTTATTCAAATCAGCCTGCCCTATCAGTAACTGGTGAAATCAAATGAAAACCAATCACTAATAAAATCATAGAGCACCTTCTTCAGAGAAAACTGTAATGAGACTCTTGGAATATCTTGATGATGCCTCCTCAGGGATCCAGCTCCAGCTATTGTGGATTTTGAATTTTAGGAAACTAATTACTGAATGTAGAAAAGCTGCTCTTAAGGCTGAATGATGCTGCACATCCCTCTCACAGGCATATAAGCCCTTCTAGAAACCACGCAAAGCTTTGAGTTCCTTTACAAACTGCTACATCCAAGTTCTCAGGTAACATCAGAACATTAACTTGTGGACTGCCTGCAAAGAAATTTCTCCTGCACATATGAAAAGCCACAGTAAACAACTGACATCCTTGGGATGATTAATGCATTTGAGGTTGAATCTGAAGATCACACATGGTCTCAGGTTTGCAAAGAAATGAGTTACCTGCTACACTGAAATCAAATGTCATCTGCAGCCTGCCAGCCTCCCTTGTCCCAAACTGCTTCTGCTCCCTGTTTAAAGCTTTGATCCTCATTTGAAATTAAGTAACAGTTCAGCAGATGTTATAGCTCACTGAAATCTGATTTTTGTTTTGTCAGAAATCAAAGAACAGTTACAAATTATTTAAATACCCAATAGAATTGGGCACAGCTCTCCACAAGTGGCCTTACCAGAATAAAGTGGAAGGGAAGAATCATTTCCCTCCATGTCCTGGTGATAACTTTACTAATACAGACAAGGTGGCTGTTGCTCTTCTTCACCCAGGCTGTTTTTCCAAGCCAGTTGGCACCCAGCATGTAGTGGTACAAGATGTTACTCCTACCCGGGTGTAGAGCTTGATAATTTGCCTTTGCTTAAACTTCATGAGGTTCCTGTCAGCTTATTTCTCCACCCTGTCAACATCTCCAGAATGGCAGCACAGTCCTCTGGTATATAAAATCACTTCTCCCAGTTTTGTATCATCTGCAAAGTTGCAGACAACGTCTCTATTTCCCATAATCCAGACCACTAACAACAATTTTTGGCAATACAGGATATAGTACAAACTCTGAGGCACATCATTAGTAGCTGGCCTCCTGCTGGGTTTCACACTGCTGATTATAACTCAGCCCAACCAGTTTTCAGTTCGTATTACCATCCATTTATCTAACCCACACTTCAAGAGCTTGTCTAACATGATGATATGTGGTACTGTCAAAAGCCCTACTAAAGCTGAGATAAATAACAATCAATGCTCTCCTTTCATCCACCGCACTTTTCACTGTAGAAGGCTATCAGTTTGGTCAAGCATGTTGTCTGTTTCACAAACCAATGCTGATTTCTTCCAATCACCTTCTTTGTCCTTCATGTGTTTGGGAATGATTTATAGGAAGATTTGCTCCATCACCTTTCCAGAGACTGACATGAGGCTGGCTGGCCTGTAGCTCTCCAGATGTTTGTTTTCCTCCAAGTCTTGAGGAACCTCCCCTGATTGCCATGACCTTTCAAAGGTACTTGTTAGAGTTTAATCTCCTACAACTAGTATAATAGTAGAAATTTAAATGAAGGTGATAGTCAGAAACAATGATGAGATTCAGAAATACTGACTCCTTCTCCATGCAGTGTTGCCTACAAGCTAATTCTGAAACACAAACCAGTTGTTCATTAGCATTTGATCAGGCACATTCTTGCACTGTTTCCTTTTCTCCAGTATGGACTGTGTTAAAGTCCTACTAGAGTCCTCCAGAAATAGCTGGATAGTCCCAGCAAAATAATGCAATGCCAAAGAATTTCAGGTTGCTACAGGCATGACAAGTGAACTCAGATTCTCAGTCACTAAGAATAGCCTAAGCTCAACTCACCAAAAGGCAGAATCAAAAACAAGTAAGTTAATAACTGAAAATACAGATAATGAATCCTGGAGCAAAGCTTATGAGAACAAGATATTGAGTAATGTCAAGGAAGGGTACTCAGCTATAGAACAGTCTTTTGGAAGAAAGAAACAAAAAGGAACAAGAAAGAATTGAAGTCCATCCACCTACTGAGAACATAAAATAATTAGTATCTCTACCATGAATTAAGGAGATAATATATTCTACAATATCCTACTAGTAAGCCAATTTATCTCCTAGAAACTGTATTTTTTGAAATGAAATTTATTTTCAGATAATGTCTTTAGGAAATATTGTCATTCATATGACATATCCCCTTTTGTTACGTATGCAATTTATTAACCTCACACTTTACGGACTGTAATCTGTCAATCTAGAGGAATAACGGATAGGAAAAAGAATATATGCTTTGAGCAATATACAAAATAGAAATGTATAAAATATAAGAGCATAAGGAATAATCATCCTAGATGTATGCAATTAGAATAGTGATATTTAGAATTATTAAAAGGCAAATGTTCAAAAAGGCCATACTTTTAAGGCTGACCACAAGTATGTCAATGGATTAGAGCTGTTAAATAGTCATAGAAAGTATAAATGTTTTGCTAAGCAAAATGTTTTGAGTTATTGTTTTTATTCTTTATTTTGCTTTTATTGTTGTTTGGTGTTTTTTAAACCAAAGCAGCATCAGCTACAAAGCCACAACTAATTTTTTTTCATTGAATGTTTACCGAGTTTTATTTTTCAAAATGAATATTGCATCAAATAGATTTTTGATTATGTATTACATTATCTTCTAAGCTATTACAGAATGATGTAGTCTACTTGCCACATTAAAAGCATCATTATGCGTTCTTGCCAAAGTCCTAATCCATACTTGTCAAGACATTTTACTTCATTTTAAACACCTGAAATGATAAAGGCAGCTGCTACCCAATACACCAACTGCATTTTACTTTTTTATAACATTCTGACACTGATTCAGAAAAAACATGTGCTTTCTTGTTGAGGAAACAGTTGTTTTTAGTAACTATGCCAACCTTGAAATATTTTCCTTCTCCCACTCCCAGTATCTTTCTATTTTATTTCTGTATGTTGTTGTTGCAGGGGCACAGCTTAAGCATAGTCTTCAGATCCTTGCTGAAGTTTATACTAGCCTAAGTTTCTTCTTCTGAGTAACACACCCTAGTGGAGGGGAAAAATAAGTCAGTAGTTAACATTCTCATCCACTAAGTTAGGTCGAAGTAACTATAGGGTGCTTTACTATTTTACCTTACAAGATGGATACCGACAAAAAATTATCTCAGAAAAGGCTACTTCCAGGATATTTTAAGCTTTGACAGTATTTTTTAAAACAAAACATTAGAATAGCATTTAATTCTTCGCATTATTACCTACTTGCAAAAATGTCCAAAAGCAAAAGTTTTACGCTATCCATGCTCTGATAGCAACAAGAAACAACTCTGCCTGAACAACACTGAAAGAGCTCCATGTTCTAGGAAACAGAGTACATAAGGAACCAAGATCTTGTTTTCATGCTTTTATCTGACCTGTTTTTAACTTCTCTATGCATGTTTTTCCTTTAGCAGTTGCGTTAACTGGGTTTTTGAACTCTTCAGCACAGAACCATCTGTGAGAATGTTTTGGACAGCACCAGTTCAACAGGGTTGTATTCTAAATTCATTTGTCAAAACAGTACAGAATAAAAAGCCATAGCTATGTTTGATTGCTTAGATGAGTGATAAATTAGCACTGCAGTTTGTTATTTCATTTTGTTCTTACATATGGGTCTTTACATATGGAACCATCAATGAATCTACAGCGCATGATTTTTCAAGCATGCTGGAAAGGAGATGGTCACATGCCTGTGTACAAAGACACCGCTGAATCTTATTTCTGACTGAAGTTCTTGTGTTTTTTATGGATTACAAGAGGTTTGGGATTAATTCAGAGGTGTTGAGTTCACACAGTAGCTCAAGGTGAAAAATGCTGGGATATTCATGACTAGCTCTGAGCTCCTTTTATAACTTATGCTTATCTCAGGTCCAGTTTCATAACAAAATTAGTAGTGATGAGTAAATATACTTCCACTCAAACTTTGAAAACTTTGGTTCTACATCAAAATAGTTAAGGGAAAAAAAAAAAAAAACAAGACCTGCAAACACAGTGACAAGGAATTTTCTTGGGTTTCTACCACAAGCTAGCCTACTTCTAAAGGAAGGTGCCTCAGGCCCTTAGCAATATCTTAGCAATAGCAATTATCAGCTATAAACCTTAATTCTGTTAAACAGTATGAAGAACTATTAGAATATAACATGAACAAGTGAACAAGTGAAAGAACTCACATTCTATCAGAGAGCACAAGATTCCAGACGTTTAAAATGCAAAGAAGGAAACAAGATCTTCCATAAGCCTTCTTCTATTTAAGCGATTAATGACTGTTTCAAGACAACCATAACAAAAATCTTTACAAAAGAGGTAGCCTGAAACAAAAAGAACTACAGAAATAAAAAACTGAAAAAGGCCATACTGCTTTATGTTTTCTTATGCTTTGGGTAATATCTGAATGTCTTATTTAAGTTTTTACTAAAAATTCTTAGAAACAGAATTACTCGAACTTCAAAAGTTTTGGACACAGAAATACTCAGACCTTAAATTACAAGTCCCTTTCTGTTTTTCTCCTCCACACACATATGACAAAAAGAGAAGATTAAAACATCAGAACCATTGTTTAAGCCACAGTTTTTTGAGGAAGCTCTATAAAGGGATTCATGTGCACAGAAGAAAGGGCTTTGTGCTGGCTTTCCTTTCTCTGACGGTTCTTGTGAAATGCAGATATATAGCTATGATTCAGAAATATACTTTATATCTAGAACCTGGTATTGAGAAATAAATCACAAGTCCCTAACCCTTTCACATAAACTACTGTAAATTGCACACTGAAGGGAACAGAATAGAAAACTAAAATTATTTTCACTATTGTCAAATTCCATTGAGGTAGTAGAGGATTTATCGCACTGATATTGCCTCCTTTCACTGATCCAAAACAAAAAATAAAGTCTCAACTCACGCTATTTCACAGGTAAGAGTCTTGATGTATTACATAGGCAGTCTGAAATGTTTCAGCTACCACCCATTACTGCTGAGCTTGATTTCCCGTCTGAATTGGAGCAGTCTCTGAAAGCCCATACTTTAATTCTATGTACATATTTTTACCTTCACATATATTCCATCACCTTAATCTAGATTGTAAAATATGATTTTACTCTTTTACCTCTCTCTTATTCTCTTATTCCTCTCTCTTATTCTCTCTTATTCTTATTCTCTCTTATTCTCTCTTATTTTGACACTTAAGTGTCAAAACTGTTAATAACACTCTAGCCTTACTTAATTGTTACATTGTTGGAAAACTAAGTTTTGCCTCAGAAAAAATTAGGCAACTTCACCCATACAAAATCCAAAAGCTACCTTAATTCTCTGGCAGCAACCACACAAAGGACTGCAGTTCTTGCTCAGATAATGAAAACAGCTACTGACGCTTATTAAAAGTCTACTTATAACCTTTTCATGCTACTTACTAAACTTGAGTGCAAGCTGATAATATTCATGAAGATTTCTATAACATTCATTTTAGGAAACATCCTGATTCAGAAAGAAAAAAAAAAGAAATAAGATTTCATTTTAGTTATTTATTTAAGTTTAGTTATATGACATGGGTTTCTCTGATTCCTAGAAAGTAAGATTGATCCAGCTGAAACATTGTTATAATTTTGATCTTGCTCTGTGAATTTCACACAACACACTGTAAAAAGGGTCAGAAAACCAATCAAATTTAACTACCAAAGAAGCAGAACTGTTTTTAAAAACATCATAGCAAAATTAATGTTCTATATAGACAATAAAGTCTTACTAGCCTGAGTTTCAGAGGGCTACCATATTTCCAAGTGAGAAGATGGAAATCTAAAGGTTCTCTCTTTTTTTTTTTAAAGCTTTATTCTAAAAGCAATAGCCCAGATTAATGTGCATTCAGCAACATGTGTTCAGTATTCCAACGTATTCTCAATATTCAAAGCTTGTGCTCTTATCTTTCAGATGAAAGTTGAACCTGAAGTCCAACAGCTTATTCCAGATCAGAATAATAAATTACATAATTAAAATGTGGAACAAACTCATTAATCCTGTTTTCGCTGTCAACCCCAATTTCACTTCTTTGCAGTGACAGCATCCTAACTTGTAACAAGTTTACCAACACAGGGAGCGGTTTTGCTGGTTAGGTAGGCAAGTATGAAAGAATGGAACTCAGAAGAGTATAAACTAAAATCTCCTTCAATGTGCACAGGGCAAGAATCAACACATGCTTCTCCAAAGGAACATCCCAAGAGTCTATAGTAAGGATTCACCTGATCCTTACAGTCCACAGTGTAGGACTGATGCATTTCAGAAAGTTCGACAAATATACATACTCTTACTCTGTAATCTCAAGAGTAGTCACTATTCCTTCCCATTCTCCATCTGACTTCAGTTTTAGGGACAGCTTCAATTATCCCATTTGTATCATTCCTTCTAGCCAATTCATCTTTTTCATACTAGCCACTCGTTCTCATTTGTTAAGTAAAAAATATGACTATATTGCACAGCAATATAAATTACACACTTAAATGTGTAATTTAATGTGTGTCACTTAATTTGACAACACAACCATTTTTTGGCCACCTGCCAATATACTCTAGTAATTAAACTGAAAAAGGAACCAGAAGGCTGTATTTAAATAAAGATTTATTTGAAAAAAAATATGAACAAATATGGATATTTAAGCATTATAGAATATTAAATAATAAAGAATATTAAACCCTTCACAGTCAGGACCTGGTATTTTACTGTAAGCATATGAAATAGAACACTGTATAAGGAAACTTTAAAATGAATTGTGGGGGAGAAATAATTACTTCATTCCCTCAAAGAACACATTTTCATAGGAAGTAATCACTTACTGATAAGCACAAAACAGTATCAGCTAAACAAGCCTTACGCATCCAGAACTTAACTGTTATGGATGTGGAAGGATCACAGAATTGCTGGGGTTGGAAGGGACCTCGAAAGATCATCAAGTCCAACCACCTGCTACAGCAGGTACCCTACAAAAAGTCACACAGGTGTCTAGAAGATTCCTGATTATCTCCAGAGAAGGAGACTCCACAACCTCTCGGGGCAGCCTGTTCCAGTGCTCCTTTACCCTTACCATAAAGTTCTTCCACATGTTACTATAGAACTTCCTTCATACAAGTTCAAGGCCATTACTCCTTGTCTACACACCACAGAGAAGTGCCTGGCCTCCTCCATTTGCCTCCCACTTCCCTTTAGGTATTTATTTATTGATGAACGGGGGAGCCCGGGACTGGACACAGTAAGCCATGTCCCTCAATACAACATCCAGTCTTTCCTTGAACACCACCAGGGTCGGTGACTCCACCACCTCCCTGGGCAGTCCATTCCAGTGCCTGACCACCTTTTCTGGAAAGTAATACTTCCTCATGTCCAGCCTGAATCTCCCCTGCCGTAGCTTGAAACCATTTTGAACAAGATCTCCTGGGGAACACTGCTATTTACAGGATATCTTTGTAGAGAAAGTTAGCTAAACAAACTACCACTGACTTTCCTTCCTCCATTCCTTTCCTCCCATCTGGAACCCATACATTCATCAAACTTGGAAAAAGTGTAGCAAAACTTACGAATTCTAAATTTTAGGAAAAAAAATATAAACTAGTACAGAGGTTATTCACTCTGCCTGTTTGATGATACCACAGAGATGCCTGTGGTTTTCTTTAAATCAAAGAAACAGAATTTCCTGCATCATGACAAACATTAGATTATGGAGTCATGGAAGACCCAAGTAGGTGAAAAAATGCTAACTGTAGAGAAAATATTTTTGACCAAGGTCCATCTTGCAAAGCATACATCTTCCACTGAACCAGTTGGATTTCTGTTACTTAATTGAGAATATGACTGAGTTTTGTTCAGAGAAAAAAAGAAAAAAAAAAAAGCCTTAAAATTATACAGCCTTGGAGCTTAGCATGTCAAGTTGTGCGATGTGCATTTGACACAGGTGCAGCTAGTTCTATCTTGCTTATAGCATTCAAATAGCACACACAGAAGCATTTCATAAGCAGGTTCAAACTGGTTTATTTGTTGAATCTGTGCAAGGCATCGTTACAACTTGTATAATTTTTCAAATAAAGTACTCCCGAAAATGTATATCTGAAAACATTTATTAGAAATCAGATTATCTCAACTATCTATTAAAGGATTGAATCAGCATCATTTTATTTTGCTGACAGTACAGCTATCCTGACTTTCAACCTCTCTCCCAGTCCCCACCTTTTTTTGTGACACAGTGAAAAATGCAAAAGCAATTTATAGTGCTGAGAGTCTTTGGCTCCTTGACAAACATCACCGCTCCCAGTCTGCTCTGTCAATAGATCACCAACAATCTGTCATCCAGGGACCTGAAATATTGTCATCACCACTAATCAAAAGCCAAGCAGCTCCTCACTGGATTTTTTTTTTCAGAATGGAGACCATGCTGAGGGAGCCTCAAAGAGCAATCCATCAGCCATCTCTCGAGCAATGCTGTAGAGAAAAGTCCTTCTCCTTGCAGGCCAGCTGAGACAAGGCTCTGCTTGCAGTGCTATTCTGCTGAGAGCCTGCCTTCAGGTGTATGCACCCTGACACTACACAGTAAACAGAACCTGCAAAAATATAGATGGGCATACACATACGAAAGAGAAGATCAAGTTCTCTGAAGTTACTTTGCCTAGTACTCTTTCCAATGACACCAGCATAATCAGGAGGTCGGAGATGCTAGGTCTTAAAAATCCAAGACATCCCAAAGTTCTCAATGTAGGTCAGGATTATCTGGCATTTAGCTGGAATTAAGCATCAGATATACTGTGTTCCTCAAATCCTAATGCTGCACCCGTATATGTATGTATGTAAAATACACAACAAAAAGAAAATCTTACCCTGGAAATCAAATTAAATTCCCAACTCTAACTATGCAAAGCTTTAGCCATTTTGAACAAAAGCAAAGGCCTAAAACATGAATAAAGTATAGAATTTTGTTTTTAACACTCAAAGCGAGGTGTCTTCTCAGTTTAAATTTCTTATACTAATACCTATGAGCTAAAAGAAATAATTATTCTTCTCTACCAAAAAATCATGTATCTTCAAATAGACTAGGGGAAAAAAAAAAAAAAGGCAGATAAAGTTACACATGCAGCGTATCTCCTAGACAGACAGAAAAGTAACAGTTATGAAGCTGATTAGAAGTCTACTTCTAATTAAAAAGGTATTTACAGAGAGCGAGCATTTAGAACAGTTGCTCAAAACTCCACCTCAGAGAGGCAAAGAAGAGATGCCAAAGTTGTTTTATGTCATAGTTTCACATTTCATCCATTGAATATGACTGCTGCTAGGTTATACGAGGTGACACAAGATGAGGAAGTGTTTCTTTTTGAAATGAGGAGTATTATCCATCCTTTGATAGCTCATTATGATAGTCAGCACTGAGAATTAAGTGTGCAGTATCCCAGTGGAAGCACACAGAGGCTAATGAACTTCCCTAATTTGACCAGAAATGCATGCCTCAGTATTTGATTTTAATGCACAAAATGTAACGGCACATTTTAAATACTTATTTACCTGAGTGTATTAAAATAGTTGCTTTGTAGAATAGTGCATTAAGCTTTTCAAATACATGATGGCTTTCATTCAATCCTGATATTCATATGTAAGATTCCTTCGTACCATGACTGTTTCTAATGTCAGGTTTTTTTAATCTTCAATTCTAAACTTACTCCTTCATTAGACATGCTTCTAATTAAGTTCAACCTGCCCACCCTTCTTTGAAGAGATTAAAGTCAGAGACCACCAAGACCCTTGAGGCTACTGTACTTGTTCTTGGTAAAGACAATAGAAGTCAGAAGTGGCAAACAAGCACAAGAAGCTGCCAACCTTCTAGGAAATACTTGTAACCAAAAATATGTACTTCTGATCCTATAAAAATCTTTAGCAGACAATCATATTTATACAGGTGAAAAAGAGGAAATGTTATGTATCTAATACACACTTCTTTATAGGATGCTATATGCCATTGGTAAAATTAAAGAACATGTACTAGTCAACCATTAATGAGGTCTCTGCCAGATCACAGATCCTGTTTTTCCCAGAGTGAACCAAAGTTTACCATCTGAAAAAGAAATCACAAACAGCAGAGAGGCATGTGGGAATTAATGTGGTGATCCCTGCGCCGGGCTTTTAATCCTGTTATTCAACATCCTTCTATTGGGATAAATACTATAAACCTGGTTTAACAAGAAATAAAGAAAATAAATGCCAAGTATCTTCAGTTATTCTTTTCGTAATGATCATTCTGAGAATGCACTCAGGCTTCTATATTATAGACACTTACAAAGATGAGGCATGCTTTCACATTTCTAAGCTTTTCCATTCAACACTAAATGACTTCAGCACCATGATAGAAATCCACACATAAAGCTAGATGATTCTTATAGCTCAAGCTTCAAAAATATTATTAAGCAGTGAGAATAGCAAGAATAACAGGATTCTTCAATTATTGTCAACTTGCTTCACAGATGCCCAAGATATGGTTGTGTTGGTTTTTTTTTTTTTGTTTTTTTTTTTTTTTAAATACCCAAAGCTTGTTCACTTATTCACTGTATTTATAAGCACAACTGGTCAAATAAGGTTAGACAGAATTGAAGGTCAGGTTACCCTAGACACGGGTACTTCATTAGAAACCCTCAGCTTAACAAAATGAATCATCGTATTTGTTAATTTGTCAAAATGGTTATAGACTGAGCAGGACTTTGATTTCTAAGATGATCTATCTGGAAGACCCATTCTAGCATTAACAGTGTTTTGGAACCCAAGCCCCATTTTCTGGAGAATTCAGCTTCCAGATCACACAAGCTCTCTGTCAAGGGCCCAAGCCATCCTGACATGAGATGCTGCTATAGGGCATATTCAAAAGGTGTAGTGGAGTTTAGCTGCTGTAAGAAACATGAGACAGATGATTTCAAAAATGCTTTCAGGTCCCAGCTTATTTAAAGAGCTCAATGCCTCTGAAAACACAATAACAGAACTTCCTCTGCCTGGGTTTCTCTAACCTTGACTCGTTTACTTTGTTGAAGACATTCAAGCCATCGTTTCCATAGATAACGACTCTCTGACCCAGACTTCTGGGTCACTCTAGTTTTCAGACACCTTCATATTCAACATCATACAATTTCTCATGCCAAAAAAAAAAAAAAAAAAACACAGAAAGTTTTTTGTCTTTCCTTATGCCAAACAAGTAAGGTAACAGTAAAACCTTTGGGCAAGGAGGAGGATTATTTTGAAGTATGCAAGCTTGACTGGGACAACAACCTACTTTCTGTGAAAGAGAAGACAATGTGCGTGCTCAAGAATTACTTACTTACTACCCAGAGAGGTACAACATTAAGAGAAGAATGCCAGAAGACACCTCATTGTAACTTGCTTCTAATTGTTTCCCTAAACACTTCAGTAATTTAAAAGAAGTTAACTTTTACATATTAATTTATCTTAGGTCAAGTCTAATCCAGTATGTTTAAAACAATTAAGAAGCTCATAAAAAAATTCTTATTTATGCTACATGCCTAATTTCATTCGGCTCTGTTGAAAAAAATTCAGCCTTAAAGGGATATTTTGGAGATGTTTAATGGAACAATAATTTACTGTGACAGGAAACAAAAACATACCTGTGGCTGAAAGAGGAGTATATATGAAGAAAATTATTTATGAAGAAAGGTTGAGGGAACTGGGCTCATTTAGCTTAGAGAAGAGAAGGCTCCGGGGAGACTTCATTGTGGCCTTCCAGTATGTGAAGGGAGCGTATAAACAGGAGGGGGAATGGCTGTTTACAAGGGTGGATAGTGATAGGACAAGGGAGAATGGTTTTAAACTGAGACAGGGGAGGTTTAGATTAGATATTAGGTGGAAGCTTTTCATACAGAGTGTGGTGACGCACTGGAACAGGTTGCCCAAGGAGGCTGTGGATGCCCCATCCCTGGAGGCATTCAAGGCCAGGCTGGATGTGGCCCTGGGCAGCCTGGGCTGCTGGTTGGTGACCCTGCACATAGCAGGGGGTTGAAACTAGATGATCATTGTGGTCCTTTTCAACCCAGGCCATTCTATGATTCTCTGCTAATAATCTGCTTAGTATAACATTTAAGTTTTACAATCTGTTTCCAAAAGAAGTTTTCTTGGCTGTTAACATTTTGAGTGATTAAGTCAACTGCAAATTTGGCAAAAAGAGAAAAAAAGAATGGAGAACAAAAACAAACAAACAAACAAACAACAAAAAAAAACCCAAAATCTTCCCTTAAAGAGCATTTGATGTAGAACTTCTTTGGCTCTCAAATGCTCTTATGTTAGCACTCAGTGTCAACTCTGCATATTTCTGCCTTCTCAAAATGAATGTAAACAGGTGGAAAAACATGGTTTGTTATATTATAGAGCTAGAATGACTAAAGCAATAAAACAATCAAGTATAACACCAAATATTGTCATTACAAATATGGCTTTTAAATGTTTGCAGTTTTTTTGGTAGGTTTGAGAAATACAAAGTTTCATTAGAAGTCTTTTTTATTTTTTTCTCTCCAAAAAAACTTCAACAAAATAGAGTGCCCTTTTGATCAAGATACTAAATATTCCTCCATATTTCGTGTCTCCTGAAGTAACTGCTTATTCCTATAACTGAATTTTTGAAAGCAGAACAGGGAGATTAAGAGCTAGTAGGATGTACCAGAAGTTAGCATGCCAAGAACAACTTAAACATTAAATGCTTGCTGTCACAGATAATGAGATGTTTCCCTCTTTCTTAATTTTACAATAAACAAGCATCTCATATGAGAAAAAAAAAAAATCTATTAGCATAGCTATCAGTGCCCGTATAGCAGATAACATATTTCCTTTACATTTATAATGACCAGAATATTGCCAGAGAATCTGGTCAGACAATCTCCTTTTATAGCCCATTCATGATACCGCATTAGCACATCCCAAGGGAACAGAAGAAATCACTTCAGTGTGTCTTACTCCATTCAGACTTCTTTCCAAGTACCCTAACTACAGAACAGCTATAAACCAAATGCATTGGTTCTGCAGTTCATGAGCAAAGGATTAGAATAATTTGAGTTGGAAGGGAGTCCTAAAAGTCATCGGGTCCAACTCTACTGCAATGAACATGGATACCTACAGCTAGATCTGACTGCTCAGAGGCCAGCCCAACCTGACCTTGAATGTCTCCAGGGACAGGGCATCCACCACCTCTCCGGGCAACCTATTTTCTTATTTCCAATATTGCATAGCTGTCCTATGTCTTCCCCCTTAAAATCAGAAAAAAAATAATGCTTCTGTAAATGTCTTTTCATTGACTTTTGTGAACAAAGTCAATCTCTTATTCAAAAGCGAAGGCATTTTAGTCTTATTCAGGACTCATTCTGTCCAAAAAAAAAAAAAAAAAAAAAAAGCAATATATTTAAAAATCCTGCCTCCATTGCAATGTATTACTTATGTTTTATACAAGCATACTACTAAATTTAACACTGTGCAAAATTCGTCCTGTAATAAGATCGTACTGAGACCTTCAAAAGGAGAAAAACAATCCATTTCATTTTTGACAGATTAAGCTGTAACTGGAAATATCAAACTTCATGACTTGCAAGTGCAATCAATAAGAATCAAAACCACAAGTTCTTATTTAAGTAAAGAGTGCCAAAATGATGTGTTTTCCTTATCTTACTGGCAATCATGAACACAGTTGCTTCTAGGAATACTTGAAATGTACGTCTGGAATCCTAACAAAGATATGCAGGAATTGCCACAAGTGATAGGCTCTAAAAATCGTATCGTACTGAACCATGAAATAGAAAACGTATCTGAAGTTTAGTGCAAAATTTAACAGTCGTGAGTTCTGCTGATTTTGTTATCTGCTCAATTTATACGCCAATCTACAGCCCTGCTTAAAAACGGATTTCTTAAAACACTTAAAATAAGCTGTTCCATCCCTACCTTTGTAGCATAAGTTGATGTTACACGTCTCGAGAAACAAACACATTACAACAGATCACAGTCATTAAATCGATACCATCCGTCAGCAAAGATAAATTATGCAAACAAGAATTATGCAAATGCTTTTTTTTTTTTTTAGTTGATACTATTTCTATTTTGTGCAGCTGTCTGTCAGAGTTCACTATGTGAGGATGAAATAATTTTAGGAGCATTATTTAAAAAAAAAAAAAAGTGAAATTCAGAAGCTAGAGCCATTGATGAGCCATTTATCACTGCTTGGCATCAGCTAAGGGATCTGACAAGCAGAACTCAGCACAGTAGCTGGAGTTCCCTCCCCAAAGCATCCTTCTCACAACCCACAAACTCTCATGCAACTAAAATCCAGAAATAAACACTTTGCTTCCTACCAGAAGCTTTCGGAGGTATTTCCTTTGGTATGTACACATAGCACAGCCCACTTCTCTTTTTTCAAAGCTTCTCTTATATAACAGGCTGCAAAAACCATCTCTGAACACCGCGACCAAGATGCAATCTCCCATTTCTGTACTGCAGCTCTCAATAGAGTCTCATCCAACACATCCCCTAGCCATTAATCAACTTCTTACTAATAAAAATGATCTATTGCAAGTTCTGTGCAGCTTTGCAGCATGCAGACTGATGATATTCCATCACAGCTCCCTAAAGGGAAAGGAATTTCCAGACGAGAGGGGCAGCTTCACACACAGAACTCATCTTACAGGGATGTTTGATCACCACAGAATGCACAAGTTCTGCTTAATTACTGCACTCTTCCCTGGTGGTTAGGTTTGGGGTTTCTCCCAATGCCCACAGTGCCAACCAGATGACTCCTGGATCTCTAAAACCGTGGGGCCTGAGGCCCACCTCAGGGCACACAGCAGCTCTCCCCACAGACCTGCACTGACTCCCTCACGCCACGTCACTTCTGCACTGACCAACTAACCGAGCTGCCTGGACAACATCAGCCCAGCCCAGCCAGGTAACTTCCTGAGCTCAAGACAAGAGAAGTATATCCTGAGATACAGGATGACACGCATCATTTCCCTTCTCTTGATTGAGCAGAAGCCCACAGCAGACTTACATAAACCCTGCACAGCTCTGGGTATGCCCCCACTCCCCAGAGGTGCGGCTGTGAGTGTGGCGTAGCCCACAAAAAAAACAGAACAGTTGGCTACCAACTATGGCTCAGGATTTCCACTTTATGCGCAGACCACAAAAAAAGCCTGCAACATGAAGTTTTTATTTCATCGTGTTATTACCAATAAGAGGCAAACGTGGTTTTAGGTGCAATGATATATTCTTCTACAGCCAATAAAGTTAACAGCTGGCTGTTTATTGGAGGCCTATTGCTTCCTACATATTTTCCTCTAAGTTCAGGCTATTTTCCTGTAACACAGGAGGTTAACTGTGACACCCTGACTCAGAACAAAGCACACACCAACACTTAAACTGTGAGAAAGAAAACGCTTGAGCACAACAAGATGCACTATTCCCATCTTCCACGTATCCATGCCTTCAGTCCCTACAGGGGAGATTTAACATGGTTCCCCAAATGATTTCAGTTCGGGGCTTTCTCATTCCTCTCCGATCTCTTTGGCCAGACGTATTGGTGTGCTACAATCACCACTCGTGCTGCTTCATCTCCTCTGCGTGCCCTCACCCAGCCGCGGCTCCGCGCTGCCCGATCGATGCGAACACATTACACACCAGCAATAGAGTAAGGGAAGGGTACAGGGAAGAAGAGCATCTTTCCTTTCAGCCATTAAAAATAGATCAGCGAGCACTCCGCAGCCCCTTCCCCACCCCCTCCCCGAGCGCAGCGTTTTGCGGGGGGCGGGGGGGTGGGCTTCAAAGGAAGGACACCCCTCAGAGCCGCGCAGACACGCAGAGCAGCCACGGGCCCGACCGCCTTCCTCCTCCTCGCCCCGGCCCATGACTTCACCGCCGTAACGAGAGCATCGGCGCGGGGCGGCGGGCGGCACGGAGCCGCCGCTGTGCCCTACATAGGCGGCGTATGAAAAAAGGGAGGAAAGAGACGGGGGGAGGAGGAGAGGCGGGAGGAAGAAACGAAGCACTTTGTTACCTCCCGTCTGCAGGCACAAACGCGGCTCCCGGCCGCCTCGCCGAGGGGAGCAGCGCAGGAGCCCGCACCGAGAAGCTGGAGACGAAGGGAGAAAGGGAGGAAGGGAGGAAGGGAGGGAGGGAGGCGGGGGACCTGGCACCATGACGGTGCCCGCCGTACTCACCGATCAGCGCCGCTCCAGCGTGTTTCCTCCCGAGCATCCACCAAACCCCAGAGGCAAATCCTCACTCCGGTGGGCAAGAATGAAAAGGGCCGGGGAGGAGGGTTGGGGGGGGGGGGGGGGGGGCCCAGCCCGCGGTCACGCCGCTAGGGCCCGGCCTTGCCCAGCACCAGCTGCAGCATCTTCGGCTTCCCCCCCCCCGGGCTGGCCCGAGGGTGTGTGCTCCGGAGCGCTCAGGACGGCCGGCAGCCGGGGCGAGGCGCGCTCGGCACCCACCGCCCCGAGGGCGTGGGGCTGCGGCTGGAGCCGGGCTGCGCTGCCGCGCCGTAGCGCTGCGCGCCAGGCGGGCGCAGGATGTGGCCGGAGGAGACGCGGCCGCCGCCGCAGCATCTGCCGCCGCCGCCGCCGCCGCGCTGCCTGCCTCTCTCGCTGCCGCGCTGCCTGCCTCCCGCCCTGCCTCCGCCCCTCCCTCCCGTCCCCTCCCCAGCAGGAGCGCGCCTGCCGCGGCCGAGCAGCCGGCGCTGGCTGGGGGAGGAGGAGGAGGGAGAAGGGAGAAGGGCGGGCGGCCCCGCGCCCGATGAGGCGCCGCCGCTGCCTGCGCCGGGCGGGGCCGCGCCGAGGCCTCGAAGCGGGAAGAGAGCGGCACTGCGGGAGGGGACGCGGGGATCCCCTCCCGGCAGCTCTCCTCGCTCGGCAAAGCATTGAAGAGATATGATCTGGGTGACGCCCGCGCTCGTTATCCCGCATCTTTCTCTCTGCATCCTTGGTGGGAAACCTACCGTGTTTGCAGAAGTCTTTTCGCGAGCGAAGAGCGCGAGGAATATGGAAGTCGTATTTACTTATGTATGCGCTTAACCCTTTACCGAGAAACTTGCGTGCGACGCAATGACAGCGCGCGCCCGAAAGTTCCCATTCCACCGCTCCGTTTAAGCGCCGTTGCGGCGCTGCTCCCGAGTTGAACAGCGGGTTCCGATGTCCTCAGGCGGACGCTGCTCAACCCGCGTGCCGGGGGCGGTCGGGGCATCGCGCGCCGCGCGGGTACCACCTGCGCTCCGGGCTGGAGCCGCGCGGCTGAGCTCGGGCGGGGGCCGAAGCGGGCTGCTCCGCCCCCGGGGCAGCGCGGTGGACTTAGTGCTAACGGGTGTTTGACTAGCAGGGAATTTGGGAGAGGTGTCCGTCACCGGACTGAGCCGATTCGGTGAGAAGGACCGCCACCGCCAGGTTTGAGAACAACTCGCTGCTGCCACCTTTCGCTCAGCGGCTCCCCGCTAAGCAGGGGCTGCTCTGCGACCTCCAGCAGGTGCCTGCCCTGCCCTGCCGCCTGCGGAGGGGACCGTAGGGTGAGGAAGAAGCAGCAGCGGGAGCAGGAGGCCAACCCGGCCCTCCACGAGTGTCTTTCTGCTCCTGTTCTGTGATACGGAGGAAGAAAAAAAGAGATCAGAAAGTACAAAAGAGTAAGGGCAGCTCCTGGAAGGGGTTGCTTCTTCTGTCGCAGCTCTTGTGTGCCCCTTTCCTTCCCGATGACTCAGCCGCTTTCTGATGAGCCGGAAGCCCAGACAGGTGCAGGTTGCTGCCTTCTCGGTCCCCGCAGCCCTCTCAGCCGTAGGCAGCCTGCGATGCCGGGCTCACTTAAGTTGTGCCTGGGGAGTGGTGTATCCAGCATAATACTTGGTTAACTTAATGGACTTCTATGTTCCCTTTCTAATTAGAAGGGAAAAAAGATATGGAAATGATGACTGCATCAAGGCCGAGATTTTCAAGCATAGAAGCTGTAAAAAGTCTTTGTCACTTACACTTAACTAATATTTTCAAATGTCCTCGAGGCCTTAAGTTTCTATTTGCTGAAGATAAGGGCAAGGCAAATGAAATTTCTGCCAAAAAGACATCATAACATGAGTAGATTTAAATCCAGTAATATTTTTTTCCAGAAAATTCCCTATCTGAACTGTAACAACTACAAATTGTTTAAACTTACGTGCAAGGGTTGTAAATTACTACTGTTAGTTGGCAGCAATTATTTTTTTTTCCTGTTGTTAACTAAAAATCTAACCAAGGAGAGCAGGAAGATATCCACTGTCCCCAAATTAGATAACCTGTCTAAAACATGGGTTACACGGACACAAGCATTAATCGTATCTGTGTGTTCTGTCTCAAAATAAATATATTTACTCTTGGATTCATCCTTCTCAGAACAAGATTTGAGCATTTGTTTTCTGGTTTTCTGGACAGAATGGAAAATTATGGATTTACTTGCATTTAGATAATGATTAAAATTAAATGTATACTTCATCTGAAGATTATTGAGATCAGAGAATCACAGAATGGCCTGGGTTGGAAGGGACCTCAAGGATCATGAATCTCCAAACCCCTGCCACATTCAGGGCCACCAAGCTCCCCAAATCCAGATCCTTTGCTGGGGGCAGGAGGGGTGGGCAGCATCTTTCTTTGTCACACTAATGTCAATGGGAACTATGCATACTAAGAATGTAGCTGAATTAAAACTAGGTCTATGAAACAGATTCATGTTGCAAGCAACTTTTAGCAATTCTGGAATCAATAGAACTTTTTTTATTTGCCTTTTTAAATTAACTTAAAAAACAGCTAAGCGTAACTAGTATTTCATATTGGAAGCGATACTTTAAAGAGGTTATTGTTTTGCTGTTTTATCACTTTCTAAGAATCATTTAAAGGTGGAATTATTAAAAAGAAATAGACAACATCCATAGAAATAATAGGAAGAATGTATTTTGTGAGACACGCAGTATGTTGCCTTAATGAAAACGAAGTTGGAGGGTATTGAAACAGCTGATTCAAATTTCTTCTCTCCCATTTGATATGATATTATCTTAACAAGCTAAGTCAACATTGGATTATGATATTTTTATTTTCTATTATTTTTTCTTAAGTTGTTATGCAGTATTATGTACGCAATTGCATACTTAACAGTAAAGTACATGTAAATCCTGGAACGAGAATGGAGTCCTATAAGACAAAGAGAAAATAGCAAGAGAAGGATTGCATGATTGCATTTGCATAAGCTTGTGATCCCATGGAAATATTTTTTTTTAGCAGCAGGCTTTTAAAGAAGTATATGGTATTTTGAATTCAGAGACACAGCTGGTTTTGACTCAGTCTTGTTATGAGCAGATTATTGTTTAAGTGCTAAGCTTGGCTGGCAAGAGGAAGATACAACTGATTTTAAAGCACCTGCAGATTTTGTAAATGAATGTATATTTGCACTAGGAAAGTTGGATTGTACGTACTGAAGACAACTCTCAGGTCCCTGAGACTTGACTGGGATTTTCTTCTTCCTTTGTCCATGAATGATCAAATTGATGATTGTGAACAAAACCTCTATAAAACAGACGGATTAAAGTCTTCTTGTTGGTTTGTTGTTTTTTGTTAGTATTTCGATCTCCTGAATTTAAAAAAAAATCACTAAAATTGAATATTAACTAATAGTTTCCATTTGTCTCCTAAGCAATTTGACATTTTCAGCATATCAGATTTTCATGTACAATGATACAAAAAGGTCAAAAACTCAATTGAGCACATCAATCACAAATAAACAGCAGTCATGTTCAATAACAATTATTTCATAACAGAACTGTATCTAAGAGTTCTTTGTTAATGGGACAGTAGAAATTTCATACAACTCCAAGAAAGAACACACAGGAAATATTTAAGAAGACATAGGGAATATGAACAATTATTCCTATTAATTGCACACATCTGAACTAAAGGAGATTTTAGTTGTTTTGTTTTTGTTTTTAATTGAAATCTAGTTTTGAAACTTTTTGGTGTCTTGTACAGAAGATGAAAGGCCAGAAGTTCAAATAAAAACCAGTGTAATATAAAAATTCTTCTTCCCAATATGGTAAAAATAAACTTTGCTGTTAGAAATTCATATATTATATTGCACACAGTTTATACAAAGACGTGAATATTCAGAAACAATTTCTGCACCCTAATTCCATGGAAGAAAGTAATCTCAGTCTATCTGCTTGTGAACCAGTTTTATGAGAACTAAGCTGTCAACTCAGCTGAAAATCACAGTCTAGTTTTAATAGTTCAAAACAAGTTTATTCCTATTAGTGTCAATTGAAATGCCAAGCTATTCTCAGAATGTATTCCTTTGTGCAATCAAAGCTGCAAAAGCATTTAGGATTAAGGTATAATACTTAGAAAATGGTATTGTGCTTTTTGGATTCTTTTTTTCCTTTCCACTGTACTTGTTTACACTTCATGTTGAGTTTGTCTATCTCAACAGTAGAGGCCATCCTGCAAAAGGCCAAGTAGAAATATTGCCACAGATTCAGATAGGGATGGTTTGAATAACAGTTAGCAAAATGTCATTACATGGACTATCCTTTTATTTAATCCAATTATGTGTGAGTTTTAGCTCTTATTTTTCTATGGTGTGAATGGCTGCCAGAGTTTAAGGAACCAGTAGATTCTACATCTATTTAGACCTCAGTGAAAGCTGAGGTACTGCTTACTCTGAAAAAGAAGTGAATTACTTGGCATGTCTTGCAATTATGTAGTGTATTTTTTTAAACTATTCTCTATCACTTTCAGGCAGCAGCAGGAAAAATGAAGCTAAATTTGTCTATTAACACCGAGAGTAACATCCTCCAAAAGTCATATGCTTTTCTTTTTTTCCATCCAGTATGGCTATCTGTTCTCAGAGACATCTGATCTGGTTTCTTAGTGCACAGGAGATTAGCATCTACCTGATACCTATCCAGACTCACGCTCTCAGTTTCATTCAGTAATCACACTAGTAAGCTTTGTGAAGTATGGAACCACTGAAGGTCTTTGGGTTAGCAACTTCCTGCAAGATTTTGTCTGTTCCACGTAAATTTTTACACATCATGCATATTTGTCTTCTTACATGACATGTACTTTAGTCTTTAGTGTACAGGAAGGCTTGTTACAATATTCCTTACACATCCATATTGCAGTTTCTTGTTTACCCTCTTGGTGCTTTCAAAGTGTTTGCCTCACTAGTGGAACCAAGGCTGATATCACAGCTGGATTCCATTCTAGAGTGCACCGATTGCAACAAGGACTCAAGGTCCTCTAGTGTGCTTTGTACGCACTGAGGCCTGGCAGCAACTGTGGATTTTGTTGATGATATAGGTGCAATATGGATATAGAGTCCTGTAACATTAAAAGATCTCAGAAAACTGAGACCCAGTTTTCCCTTCTTTGCACTGCACCTCTGAGTAATGTCAGTATTTCCTGTTGGAAGAAAAAACATTTCAGCCAAGTGGATCAAGAACCAGAACTCCACCATTTCCTCTCTTTCCTTAGCTGAGCACTTTTTACTTCATAGTTGTGAAACAGATGCCTGATTGTCTCCCACTATGACCTGATAGCTCCTTCAGTCAGTCTCCAGAATTTGTCTCAGAAAAATGTTGGAGTGCATCTGATTATCTGGTTCATGCAGATTGCCAGGTCTTATACTTCTTGTTAGAGATTCTCTTGTGTAATTGGGTATCTGTAGCCCTATATGTAATTTGTAGTGGAGAGACATGTTTTGTCAGCATTCCATGGAGTCTTCAGTCCCAATCTCATTTCAATGAACTGAATTTTTTAGTATATTAATTTTAGCAAGGAAGGAACTGCTTCCTTGATTGCTACCATTCACCAAGAGTGAAATGGATGAGTAGGGGATTACTGGCTTATGGATGATAAGTAAAACACCGAATTTTACTTACTCAAGTTTTCAAAATCACGGTTTTCTATTGGAAAATTAGATTTTTACAATAGTCTTCTAAAAATGGAAATAATAAAAACTTGATTGAAACATTTAAACAAATATAAATTGTTCAGCTTTTTACCTTTATCAAAGATATTTAAAGTTAGTGCTGAAAACTACGTCAGGAAAATATGTGGAACACATAGGGAAGGATTTTTTTCCAACTTTCTGTTCTGCTTCTGCTCTTCCAGTTTCAGGGTAACACGAAGAGAAATATGAGTTTATTATCCTGTGCATTTTCAGCAGAAAAAGTATCTGCTTATTTTGGTCTAATCCTGTTATTTAAATCTCTGTAATACTGCAAACCTTGCCACCTTGTGTTATTTTTAACTTAATGGAAAATAGAAATATGTATTTCATCAGTACCTCCTGCTTCGATTAAAAAAGAAAAGATAACTGAATTTAGCATGCTTTTACCCTTCATGCAAGAAGAAAAAAAATGAAAGTAATATTATGTAATACATAGTACTAAGAGGGAAATAATAAGATATTGCCCACTCCAAATATTAAGATTTTTACTATTATTATTTTTAATCAGGATCTTATTAAAAATTTATCTGCATTAAATTTATTTAGTCAGTGTTTGTGGCCAGATTTTGGATTTCCCACAGCTTCTGTGGCTACATGCTACAGAACAGCTGTACATGTTCAAAAGTAGCGTAGTTTGTACCAGGATCAGTCCTTTCGGAGACAAGTTAAAAGTATTCTGTGACAGCTCTGATAAACCCAACAGTAAAAAGGACTTTAAACCAGTTAAACCTTTTAACTGAAGTTCAAAAAATCTTTGACATTTCCCATGTCAACTGTATCCCTTAAATAAGTTACCTTTGCCACATACAGAATTCAGATGGCAATTTACTTTTTTCTTTTTTTTCCAGTCTAGGACATCAGTTCAGAAAATCATATTAGATTCAGTGACCTTTGGTGATGTTTATGTTACTTTGTGATGCTTGGCAGATTTTTCAGCTGTTATAAAGCAGCAGAGAGTAGTACAGTGCTTTTGGTTGTTTGAAAATCTTCTGCAGAAGAAGTGTTGGTAAGTAACTATCTGGCTTCAGATTCTTTATCCTATTATTTATTCCAATGAGCAACTGACATGATGGCTGCCAGTTTAATACTGCTTCAAGGAATTTTGTGATACAGCATAAACTCTAGTCTTCGTGTATGATTATGAATTTTTAAGTTTAGATAGCCAAGAAAAATCTATGAAGTCACAAGATCATAATATATAGTATCTCATGTTGCTGTCTTGTCAGTAATTCACAATGTCATCTAAATAAGGTTTTGAATAGCTGCAGTTTTTGTTTTCATACACTGAATTCAATAGAAAAAAACAAATGCCACTTTAAACAATGCAGTATATGGTTATAAGTATTTAAAATGGCAGGTGTTAATGTGAACAATATGTAAATTTTATCTTGCACTTAGACTTCATACATAGAAGTAATGGCCACTGTATTATGGTGAAGAAAAAATGCTTATTTTATCAGTTTAGTGACTTATTCTTTTATACAATATCGTTTCAGTCTGCTGTAAGAAATTTGACCTGTAGTTCTAACATATCAACTAACGATCTCAAGACTGTTGTAGCAGTAGGAATAGTGAATCTTTAGAATGTTCCACGATTTATGTATATGTATGACGCAGTCATTGTAACAGGTGATTGAGGGTCAAGATGCTCTGCTATAGATCTTCATAGAGTTCATGATGACTTCTCTATGCCTGTTTTCTACTTTTTCAATTATAAAATGGAGATCTCTGGAGAAGGGACACCATGTAAGCATGCAGGATACAAAAACATCTCTTAGCATAGCCAGTGTACTTGAGTGGCCAAGAACAAAGAGCCATCCTAACACAATATACAGTGAAAGGTAGATGCACAGAATATGGTTGTCTTTTTGGCAGGCTTTTCACAATGTTTTGTCTGGTGTTCTCTGCTTTCCTTCTTGTAAGTAACTAGCAAAAAATGTTACAGAAAGAGATAAGGTTGCCAACCATATACTGTTAATTGCTGTATTTTAATTGTGGAGAATGGCCAAAATGATGTAGTCATGACCATGTACTGCCTACACTTTCAGATGAGTGCTGCTTTATTAGTCTTCCAGGGCTAACTGAGAGGGCTCTTTCACTTGCTGTATCACAGGTGCCTCCTTTTCTCTTAACTTCTTGTCTCTGTAGATATATCATCATGTGATTTCTTTTTACTGTTACTGTCTACCACAGCCAGCTCTGTCATCCTTCAAACTCTTTTTGTCTGTGCTACTGACCTCTGTACAGATCTGTTGCTACTTTTAGGTCAAATTCCATTTATAGTACCCTATTGACTGTAAGACATACTCCCTTTATCCTAACAGACTATAGAGGCTTTCACATTTACTCTTAGAGACCCTGTTTTTCTTCTCTGTCCATCACCACATTCCTATTTTACTTAAGCAGGTGTAGGAAACTATGACTGCTTAGTTAGCAATTCATTTAGATTTGTCTCTCTTTTTTCCCTGTGACAATCATTCAATCCATTGTCTATACCTAATCTTCAGTGGCTTAATGGAAACTAGATACAATTACATGGTGAGAATGAAAGAAGATTACACATCTGGGACTGCAGAGCTGTTTTCCCTTCTCCTCCTCATCATCATTCTTATAATACCATAGCTATTACTTGAAGAATTCCTGAGTGTGTACAAAAGTTTGGCAAACCCACTGGAGTTTAAGGCTGAAGAGATTTCTTCTGTCCAGTCTGTTTTCTGCTCCTGTTAGGATCATTCAATTGTGAGGCTTAGTGTGCATCCCAGTAGAGGGGCACAGCACACGTCTGACCAACCATATGGATGTGGTATGCAGTGTCTTTGCTTGAGCCTGCATAAGCACCCACAGCATTTATATGGAAATGAACAACACAGCTGAACACCCTGTTCTCCCTCTCCAGATGATCAATTTGCTAGTGGTTGTTAGCACAACATTACTGTTCATTCGTAGTTACTCCTGCATTCAAGAGTCCCTAGATGAGATGGGAGGTCTGCTCCCAGTCCATGTCCTGTTTAACACATCTCCATTTCCAAATTTGGATTTTTCCAGATTCTTGTCTCCTCCAACTTGCTGCCTAGCACAGCTTGAAGCTTGCTGGTGAGTCACCTCTGCTTACCTGCACAGACAACAAGGTCACACAGAAAAGATAACAGGGTCAAGAATACTGTATAGACTGCAGTGATCAGGTGCAGAGCTCAGGTGGACAAGAGTTTTGGCCCCTTCCATGGCTTGGTTCTTCTCCTAAACACACTGTAATAAACACCTTATAGACCTTCAAACTAAGTTTGCTTTTTCTTCTAAGGTCTGTGATACTCTTATTTCCCACTCCAACTCTTGCTATCAATTAGGAAAAGCTAGTTTAACCTTTCCAAGACTTTGAGTGATTCATTCAGTTGTGTTCCATTAATAAGCAATCTGAAATATCTAATCTTTGTTGTTGTCTCTGTTATATCTTGTTCCTTAGCATGCGTGAATCTTGGTGGGTTTTTTACTTTTTCTGTCCCTTCCTTTTGTTTTTATGCAGGGTAGCCATTACCTTGTCCTTATGAAGTGTCCTTACATTACAAGTATGTATATATCCTCTACAATTAGCTTTACCTTTTCCTTACCTACAACATAGCTTTACCTTTTCTACATATCCTTACAGTACTTATTTATATTCTTTAATCTTCAGGCAAGAAGGAAAATTGATTAAGATAAGAAAACAAGGCCTCTTACTTAAGGACATTTATTAACCAGATTCTGAGGAAAGCATCACTCAACTTCTAAGAAATGCAGCCTATGCAGACACAAGAGTGCAACTACAGAAATAGACTTTGATTTTTACAGGTACTTTACTGGCACAAGAAATACATTGATATAAAAAGAAAAAAACAGGTTTCGTAACAACAAATTACTAAACACTTGCATTATAACGTAATATGAAGAATCAAGACAGACAGCAGGCCCATGGGCTTTTAAAACAACCACTTTTAAAAAACAGTAATCTTCAGAGCCTTTAGAGCTGCTTTGGCAACTTTTCTACAACAGCAGCCAAGAGACTCAGACTATTCTGCAGAGAGCTACTAGTATTCAGTAAAAAAAAAAGTCAAAACTCAGAATACTTTAGCTGCATCACTCTGTTTCCTAGCGTATCTTCTCTAGCAGTTTCTTGGCAATTTCACTGCTATATTGCCTAATGTGAGAAGAAATTGCACATGAAACTTCATTTTGTGTCATGTTCTTCAGCTGTGAAACTGAAATTATTGAATAAGTCCATTTTCAATCTTTTTTTTCCCAACAGAAAGAGGATACATGACGAACATACCCTGTTATATGAATGAAAACAAAACAAAACAAAGCAAACATGAATATATTTGTCTTAATCAGCAGTGAAAATTTTTGGCTTGTTCTAGAAAGCCAGTTCATTATCTGTCCAGATATTCCATAGACCTGAACCGTCCCCAGGGACAGCTTACCCTACCTTACCCTTTCCTTTTCCATCTTTGTGTGACACAAAACAAAGCTGTTCCCTCACTTTGAAGCAATCACAATTCACACTATGGAATTGGAGGACTTCTTAGATCTAGAGCTTATAGTAGGAAAAGAGCAGGGAGGTGGGATTTAGAGTCATTTTTTCTTTTGCAAGGATTACATGAGAAAAGCAGAAGCTTTTCTATATATAGGGAAATGCATGGATGAATAATAAATAGTTTCTGAATTCAATGGCTTAGACTTTTACAACCTACAAACCTGAAAAATTCCTGCAGAGAGGACTGGTACCACATTTTTCATTGTGTAATACAAAAGAACATATCTTCCAAGAAATTTGTGATGATTTTGTTCACTGTAAATTCCTAAGAGTTTACATATTAAGGTGATTCCCTCTAAACTCAATAAATATCTTTTTATTTTTTCCTCTCCCTCTCTCCCATCTCTCCCATCTCTCCCTCTCTCCCTCTCTCCCTCTCTCCCTCTCCTTTCCCTTCCTTCCTTCCTTCCTTCCTTCCTTCCTTCCTTCCTTCCTTCCTTCCTTCCTTCCTTCCTCTCTCTTTCTTTCTCTCTTTCCTTTTCATGGTGATACAGACAGTTAATCTAGAAAACAAGATGTCCACCAGGCAAACTGTAGTTCCACATTGGAAAATACCAGCTTAAAAGGTATGTATTTCCTACAAATTTTCAAAATCCTAATAATTATTATTTTCCCACTAGCATCTTCTGTGGTCAATTTTCTGTAGAGTAGATCTCACACTTTTCCCTGTGTATCTAGATTCAAGTAAATACTCCAAATTAGATCTTAACTTGCCTAAGTTGATTACCCTAGCTATTCAGTGTACACATTCAGTTGATATTGCATTTTCTCATTCTTTCCTGGAATATGTAGGGCAATACTAGATAACAGGTGCACAGTAGGGCCACATAGATGGTTTAGAAGTGCTCTGTCTTTCAAAAACAATCCTCAGAGAGTAGCCTTTTTACATTCTTTACTTCTTCCCACAAGACTAATTTCTAACAGGTCTCTTTTCACCTTTTACTTGCACAACTGCACACTGCATTTTTCACTGCTAACTTTCTTGTTTTGTCAGGTTATTTTTGCAATTTATCAAAGTCATTTTGAATTCTAACGTTATGTTTCAACACACTTTCAGCTTCATCTGGTTTTCCATCATTTGTACATTTAATAATCTTGCTTTTTATTTCAGTATCAAATCCATTAATGACAGAGTTTAGGTAAAAATGGATTCTGAGCAGACCTCTTCTGCTGTAGGCAGTAATTTGTTTATAGCTACCCCTGATTATGGTTTTCCAACAAGATTTACACCCACACTGTAGCAGGTTTAATCTAGATTTTCCTGTAATAAATTGCATGTAGATCATATCTCCCTAACCTGTTTACCAGAGTATTGCATGAGACATCATTAATACTTAACATTAGTGTCATGATATGAAGTATGTTTTTACTGTTTCTATGTTTCCATTCTACCCCGGAGTCTTGTCACCCTGCCACAGAATATAATTATATTAATTTGACACTTAATCTTTCACGAATCTATGTAAGCTGATATCAATATTGTAATCTTTTAGTATCTTCACTACTCAAAAATGGTTTATTTATTTGCATCAAAGTTATTCAGGGTTAACAATGAGAAAAAAAAATGTGCAAAATCCACATTAAATCCTTTGGCTTTTACCATTCTCAGGTTTCACCTGCAATTTTGCTGATTTTTTTTCTACACAAATTTTCAAAAATAAGTGCTGGAGACTGTGCTTATTTCAGTTCCATAAACATTTTAGAATGAAATTTATTGGAGTTAGCTGATATCAAAGCAATTATCTTACCTGAATGCATTCATACCTGTTTTCTCTTTGCTCAAGGCTGAGATCTTATCCTGCTTTTGTGAACTGATCAATTGTGGAAGCCAAATGGTGATTGATGGGGAATTGAGGAGAGGCAAGACTCAAAAAGAAAAGAAATATTGGGTTTTTCTAGCTGATGGTAGTTTTATTTTCTACTGGATAACGAGCTACTATTTTTTTTCTATTCTGCTAGCATGCTAAGCATTTATTACTGTGATACGTCTTCCTCTTTTCAGGAGGTTTATGCTTTGGTCATTTGTTTCCACATGCTTGCCTATGTTATTCTGCACTCATCCTTTGCAATCTGATTCAGACTTCACTTCCTGTATTCTTCTTTTGGTTGGAGTAATTGAAGAATTCGTTAGTTAAATCAATTGCTTCTTATCCTTCCTCTTCACTGCACTGGAAGACTGTGAAAATGTGGCCCTGGCTTAAAAGTCCTACATAACCTGAAATTCTTTTGGAAAAGATGATGCTAAACAAAGTAGATGAGGAAGATAAAAAATTATCAGAAAATATACACCTAATAAAATACAGTCTTAGTTGGCTTTTTCTCAATCAGCCATACATCTCATTTAAATAGTATGCAGATTCAGTAGAATTGTTTGGATTTATCAATTAAATATTTTGATACAATACATGTTTTTTTAGAAGATAGCCTTTTTTTCCTCTCAATTGTTTTCAGAAGGTCTGTTTTATAACCCTACAACTAGATGATTAACTCTGTTTTGCAAACAGTGCTAATACTAGTCAATCATACTCGCTAGCATTTAACAAGACCTAGTAACACCTCACAGATTATGAAGAATCACTACATGAGCAGGACTTTACAGATATGAACAACGCTGACAATTCAATTTGTGTTTCTGACTGTTTTTGTTTTGGTTACTTACACACACACGGCACACAAGCGGGAGTCATCAGCTCATCATGGCTGTAAAGCTGACAGACTGGCAGCTGATGCATCTACAGCTGATCAGCTGTTATTAGAAGCTGTCACTGTGGCCTGTAAAAATTATTGTAATTAACTTTGCAGAATTCAGTTTTGCTGAAAAACAGTGGGTCCTCTTATGCTGAAAGCATTAAATAGTCTCAGTTTTTACACAGTAAGTGACGTTTGGCAAGGTACAGTATCTTGTTTCTTGGTAATTAATAATCTTCTCTATTAATGTTGCAAATTTATCTCCATCAAAAATACATTTAGCAAATGGTATACAAGGAAAATAAAAGATCTCAAGTTCTTGTTGTCACACATGCAAACAATGATCAAGGAAGGAATATATCACATGTCACATATTGCCACATTTTATCTGGGAAATAAGGCTTCTTTTCTGTGTATTTGTCAGAGCTCATCACACCTCCTTGTCCTGAGCTTCACTTGAAATAACACCATACCATTTGCTTAGAGCAAACAATTTTTTACTGTATCTTTAGTCTCAACATCTGTTATAGCATTTTTGTCCTATTGGATCTGCCTCTGATGTGCCTGACTCAGAAGTACAGTTACTTGTGTGGAGAATTTCCCTACCATTTCAGGAGAACAAGCCATTGCACAAAACAACTCCCTATCAGTCCCTAGAATATCCTTCATGAAGCTTTCTTTATGCTGAAAAGAACATAAAAACCCTCATATTACTCAAGCTTGAATATCTATTTGAAACATGCAGAGCTTAGCTCTATGTAGCTTCCAGAGGTGTTAACAAGAGTAAAATGGGCAAGATTTAATTTCTGTTGTTTTTAGCCATACTTTCAAAGAATCTGCAGGGAAAACTAACCACTAGCTAGTCACTGGTTTGCCTTCGGGAGATTAATCAGAAGTGGTGCTCCACTCTTCATTTTGGCCACATTATCTGTCATTCTTCTTTCTGTTCTGTCAAAATTGACTTGGAGGATCCACCCTGTTTTCACAGGAGGGAGGAAAAGGGGAGAAGGGCAAAAAATGTTCATCGGCTTAGCAGGTATTTGTGCACTTCAGAAATCTCTTCTGTCCTACTGGTGATGAGGTTCTCCCACTACTTGAATGACAAGATAGAGGTTTGGAAACCCATATCTGAATGAAAGAGAAGGAGGGTGGCATTTCCAGAAATGTGCCTCCATTAAGCAAATGAAATTTTTCTAAACATGCCACCCTCCAAATTCCTGGAAAGTACATCCTCTCCTTTACCTTTGGAGCCAGGGCTGCCCAAGCCCATCTACTGGTAGAGTAGCTCTAGCTAGAGGCAAAAGCAGGAAGGATTGTGACCAGCGGAGCTCAAAAGGAGTACACAGAACTTGCCAAAATAACCAGGGAGTATCCGGCACCCTGAAGAACGCATTGGCATCTCCTGTATATATATATCCTGTACTGGGGATGAGCTGCTGAGAGGAGTTCTGCAGAGAGGGACTTGCGTGTCCTGGTGGATGACAGGTTGGCCATGAGCCAGCAGTGTGCCCTTGTGGCCAAAAAGACCAATGGCATACTGGGGTGCATTAAAAAGAGCGTGGCCAGCAGGTCAAGGGAGGTGATCCTCCCTCTCTACTCTGCCCTGGTAAGGCCTCATCTGGAGTACTGCGTCCAGTTTTGGGCTCCCCAGAAAAAAAAGACAGGGATCTCTTGGAAAGAATCCAGCGGAGGGCCACAAAGATGGTGAAGGGCCTGGAGCATCTCCCCTATGAGGAAAGGCTGAGTGAACTGGGTCTGTTCAGCCTTGAGAAAAGAAGACTGAGAGGGGACCTGAGCCAGTCTATAAATATCTAAGGTGTGGGGGGCAGAGTGGTGAGGCCGGACTGTTTTCAGCAGTGTGTGGAGGCAGGACAAGGGGAAACAGCCAGAAACTGGAGCATAGGAAGTTCCACACAAATGTGTGCAAGAACTTCTTTGTGGTGAGGGTGATGGAGCACTGGAACAGGCTGCCCAGGGGGGTTGTGGAGTCTCCTTCTCTGGGGATCTTCAAGACCCACCTGGACATCTACTTGTGCAACCTAATGTAGGGAACCTGCTTTGGCAGGGGGGTTGGATTCGATGAACTCTGGAGGTCCCTTCCAACTCCTGTGAATGCCGTGACATTATTTACTTCTGACTACGCAGGAACAGACACTTGTGCGTTATAAGATACAGTTGCGCAACTGTTTAGGACAACTTTTGGAAGATTCTAGAAGACAAATGAGGATCTTCAAATCTAGATAAAAATAAAGCTAGTTGTATTTTCAAAGGGGAAAATGCCAAAATGGTTCTCATTTTATATTTGCAAATCATTTTATCAGAATGTGCCAGTAGTTAATTTCCTAACAATTATGTGTGCAACACAAAAGGATCAATAAAAAACTGGGAAAGGTAAAAACAATCATAGATTGTTAGATGTACCATATGGTGAGGGCAGACCTTGAAGAACAATAAAGAAATCATCTTCTGGCCTTTAACGTTCATTTGCTTTCCCGTTTGTTTTTAGTTTGTTTTTACTACGCCCTATGGCAGCACTGTAAATCTTCTTCATGTGTAATAACTCTTATTACTTTTTTTTTCTTGCAAATACAAAAGGTGTTTTATGTTTATCAATCCAGACAACACAAATTCTAATATATATCGGGAGCAGTAAAAAGATTGAGTGTATCAGTGCCTCAGATAGTGTGGTACATAAAATCAAACATTAATAAAGGCTTTTGACAATCTCCATCTGTTTGATCTTCACACTTCTCCCTCTGCTTTTTTAGGAGATAAAGTCTTAAAATATTTCAGCATGTCCTCTAAATCATCTAGTCTTCTAATTTTTTTGTGTAGATCAGAAAATCTCAATATATGAGTCACTTAGTCCTATGACCAGAGCAGAGAACAGTGTTTTTCTGGGGTCATGGGTATTACTTTTGTGTTTCTGAGAAACAATCTGAAAATATTCTGGAGCACTTCTGAATTTGAGGATGAGTTGCTGCAAGGAGGTAACTATAGGGTCATAGAAAGCTGTGGAAAATGTGATTACGTTTACTGAGATGCAGGAGGAAAAAAGATTGAGAAGCTTGTGAATAGAATATCCAGCTAAAAGGCTGGTGAAAATAGCATTGCCATTTCACTGCTACGAGCATAAAATGTCAGTGCAGCTTTTCTTGACATAATTTGTTTATGTCCATCTTAGCAGCTAAAACACAGCAATTCTCTCTTCACACTTGTAGCCTTCCTTAACATTGGTTAAAAACAACAGTTATGAAAATAAAGCAATTTCCTAAATTCTTATTTTTTTGTCTTTGTATTAAGATCCCTGACCTAGAAATCAAATTTGCTGATTATATTGTCTCCCAGTTCACAACTAAAATCAGGATTTACAAGATTGAAAGTACAGAAAACAGAAAGTATAAGTGTAGAGGATGAAAATGATCAAATTTTCCTCAGTTCTAACACCTAGTTGTTTTCCACACATCATTTATTGCTCTGTGGAAGCACAAGACTTAGGCTACAGTTTCATGCTCTCAGTGAGTTTAATGTAGAGGAAATAGATTTAAGTTCATATGGGCAAAAAATACTAAAACAATATATTTTGATACATGAAGAAATGGCACTACAATTAAACATATGTCAAGAATTGCCATGTGAAACTGGAATTCTTGATTCTACCTTTTACTTAAATTAGTTCTTCTTTATATATGTCATAATTTTTTTTTTCCATTTGCTTAAAATAGTGTTAATCTTGTATTTGGCAAGACGAAATAGCAGTAACCTGAAGTGGTTCACATCATGTTATGAACAACAATTTAGCCTTGGTTAAATTTTTCTTTTTTGTGAAGTAATCTCACCTCCCACAGAGAAGAAAAATCTCTTAAATCATTAAGTTCTATTCTTATAGGTGATGACATATGTGTCACAAAGAAAGCTTTCTTAGAATATTTTTAAAATAGATTTTTATGACAGTTTTTAGCAAGGGGAAATGTATTTTAACAATGGATAATGTAACTCCTAAAAAGTAACTATCATAGAATAAATGTACTTCTTAAGCGCATCAAAGCTAAACAACATCAAAACAAGCATCTGTCTGCTCTTTATGAAGAAAGACCAAGCAACTATATTTTTGTTAATTTCCTTAATTAAGAATTATTTCCCTAAAACTGTAGGTAGCCTAAAGTTGAACAAATAAAGCAGCTTAACAAAATACTCAGCAACAGACTATAGGTTCATGTCAGCTGTAGGAAGCATGTTTTTCTAAAACAGAAGCTATAGGTATTTACGTAATTCATGAACCAGCTCCACTAAAAACTCTAGAAATCACATCTAACAGATTCTTATTTCTCCTTGCCAAATTCAGTGTCTTCAGCGCTAGTTCATAAAGACAGACAATAGGACTGGGTAGCCTATTCAAATTTCCTAGGTTGCAAAAGTATCACTGCAGTTCTGCTACAACAGTATCCCCTGGAAAATTCTTGAACTTCCTTAATAAGATAGCTCTGAGATAATCTTTTCTGAATCAGTTCAGAATGAAATATCAAAACAGTTCTCACTTCTTCTATTAATGTTCATTTCAAAGAATTCTCAAACTAGCTCTAAGAATGTTTCCAAGACTTGGCTAGACAAAGCCCAAAGCTGTGTGATCTATACTGAGTTTTGACCCTGATATGAGAATGAGGTTGGACTAGGTGGTCTCCCAAGATTCTTTCCTAACTGAATATATCTGTGCCTATTTGACTTCTGTCTGATTTTCAAAATGCATATTTACAATGAAAAATGTAGCCATAGGTGTGACGAGATTTTGTGGATCAAAACCTGTTGTAGGAACCTGCAGAATTATGTGTTTTTAGCATAGTCCAAAAAGGTCATTTGGTTCAGATTTGGCTTATGGGATTGCTGTGGCTGATGGCTCCTCAGCTAGAGAAAAGCCAGCAACAGTTAAGAAATCAACGTCTCCTAAGAGTCATTTGCATTCCAACTCTCTTTTTTTTTTTTGTACAGTAGTGTGTCTCTATTTTTTATATGCAGTCTTCTAAGAATCTTTTTGGTCTCAAGATATAGATTTCTTCCATATACCCAAATTGCATTTCCATGTTCTTCTACTTTTATTCTTTAATGATGGAAAAAAAAAAGAAAAAAAAAAAAGGTAATTGCCATTCTATCTTAGAAACTGCATTACACTAAATTTCCTTTAAATTTACATGTTTTCCCATATCTGTTGAGAAAGAAAATTCTTACAGTAAACTTACTGCTAAAAGAAAAAAAAGGTGGAGTCACTTGCTCTCATGGATCAGACAAAAATGTTATGCAAATTGTGATTTTCTTTCCTTCTATTCACAATTTTGGTTATGACATTAAAAAATGTGAGTTACTATTGGAGAGAAGCTAAGATGCAAGGATGAAGAAACATGCTAAACTATTGGCCTGAATACTGGTATTGAAGCTAACATGCCTCTTTCATGCATACACTAGGAATGATCAAACTACAATATTTTCTTTCCGATTTATGTGTTCTAGCACCTGTGTTTTAGCACCTGTATTTAGCCACAAGGAATTCCGATAGCAGCAAGATCATTTCTTCAAAAGACGACCAAACCACTTACATACTTTTGTCTCTGGATTGCTTTTGTCCATCATCCTCCTGGATACTCCTGACTAATGAAAAGAAGTAATTCTTCCATTGTTTTGCAGGCTCTTCAGTGAGAGTAAATGCACATAAGAGCTCATCAAGGGGACACTGATTCTGTCATCTTCGACACTTTCACTATCATGCTTTAGTATAGGGCTCACTAGAGGGCTTTATCTACCCAATACTCAGTATTTCTTTCCCTCTCATCTCTGTAGATCTCATTTTCTATGACCCTTAAACAGTACTGTACCTATATTCTTCCTTCCAGGCCTTTCCCAATAGATTACACAAGATAATTCTAGATGTTTTCCTTAGCCTCCTTTAAACAAAGTAGAGATCTTTTCCACTGCTTTTCTGTTATTTTCTTGCAATCTCTAATTTCAGTGCTTCTCAGATGATGTCATTTGTACTACCAGTCCCAAAAGTGCTTAGAAGATGAGTAAGAATAGTCTAAGTACTAGTTACATGAGTATTGCTTTATACGAAATTATCACACACTGATAAACATAAACAGATGTGTGTGCATGAGTATGCATGCATGCAGACATCTGTGTATTGCAGGCATAAACAAAAGCTCTTGAAAGTAGGGAAAACAGGAAGACTTTTTATGTATAAATACTACCTTTGGTAGAGAAAACTTGCTGCAACATGACAGCCCCTCTCTTCCTAACTGCAAAACTTCTCTTTCTTATTTCTAAACTAAACCAAAGAGTGAAACCAGCAGCTGTCACAGTACAGTTTTTCTAGGTGAATGGTTTCTGTCAGCTACCTCTGTATTTTCCAGACTAAGATGAGCTTAGGAGTCATTTTCTGAAGGTATGGTGGGAACTGTTATAAACATTGCATGAATCCATCCATAATCAGTAGTTTGGTGTTTTATCTTTTTTTTTTTTTCCAAATGATCCATTATAACATTCATTTCAGCCAAAAGGATAAAAGTCTGGGGATCCCCATCTGTGAATGAGTGTGTTCCTATAGAACTGTTATGAGAGTGCATCCTGAATCAAAGGCCAGAATTCTTGTAGAAAATCAATATGATGTTTAATTTGAACTGAAATATCACCTTGTCTTACATTTATGTAAACCTCAGTGCTCACCGGAGATTATTTTGCACAGATTTTATTTCAGAATATAATGAAAAATTAATTCAAATTGGCTAAGCATTGTTAGGAACCAAAATCTAGTTAAAGAATTTATACAGAGGAGATAATAATGATGATAAATGGAAGGCACAAGAGTGCAGAGAAGGATTTCACATATTTTTAGTTTACTTTAATTATTAAACTCCATCATAACTTGCGAGTATTGGGTACAGAAGAACAATAGTTTAAAAATAATAAACTTAGATCTAACATAAAACACTGAATAAGGAGTTGGCATCTTACAGCTTGTTTCTTGCTATTAAGAAAAATTGTATATTTTGAAAATTAGAGGATGAAAAAAAATAAAAGTTTTTAGTTTAGGCAATACTCAGAAATGGAAGAACCATGGCAAGTTATTACTTGCATTATATAGAAATACATGCTTTCAGGAATATGATACCAAACTGCCTCATGAGTTTCAAAATACAAAACATACTACCAACTAAATATATCATAATGTCAGCTGGTAAGGAAATATTGTGCATCCAGCTTGTTGAAGATCTGATAATGAATGAATATCAATGCTGTTTCACAGTGATGAATGACAATTAAATAACTGGCCGACTGCTCTCCATCCAACAGCAAAACAAGCTGTCATAAATCAGATATGTTTACTTAAATCTTGATTAATGCACACTTTAAATAATTTCCTCTAAGGAGGAGACACACGGTTTAGTCAATGAACAAAATATATGTAATACAATTATTGTATTAATATAAACTGATACGGATATAACACTGGGTGATATTAAAAAAAAAAACAAAACAAACAACCAGCTGTTTACTCAGTGACTCAAAACTCTTAAACTGTACCTGTGTAAACAATCAAATACTTAAGTTGAATCATATGCCCCAGGATGAATTTTATCTAAGATGAAAATATATGAATAAATGGTTAAATGACATAAGACTGTGCAAAGAAAAAGTGTAAAGTCATGGCCCTGAGAAGTGCATGGTAATGTTAAGGGAAGGTGAGATAACCTGAGTCATATATTTAACAGGCAGTGGGAAGCCTGTCAGAGGAACAGTTTCGTAAATAATTTATGGAGAAATTACCTAAGCATTAAAATGATCATATAATTCCAGATTAATTTCACTTTGTGCTATTCGTGCTAGAAACCTGCTAAATATTAACTGAAGAGGCATTTTTGGTAGATCAGTCTACCAAACTTTTATGCTGAAAGTTCCTTTAATCTATAGAAACTACTATTCAGACGTGATTGGAAAGATTCACATTATTTTGTATTATTCACACAAATGTGGATATACAGTGTATACTACTCCACAAATCTCCCATCTCTTTTCAATTTATCTTATTACAGTGATACTTAACATATTTCAGTTACATTCTCCATCAGTTACCATAGGGGTAGCCTAGTGTCTCTGGTTCAGTGACACAGTGTTTATTCTCTGCCATAAAATCTCTGCCATAGCCCATGAAGAGTGGTTTGTTCAAAGGCATGATTTAGCAGATCTGGAGTCATACTGAATTGCTCAGTTATATATGTGCCCCATAAATCTACCTTTAAGAATTAAAGGATAAATGAGCCTAATGAATGACCAAGATTCATACATTGATTGTTCCATTTTAATGTTGTATGCAATGATTTTTAGTAGTGGTAATGTTAAAATGGTTTTAAGTAGAGATATCTCCACTTAGCATTTCACAGAAACTAGGAAATAAGTGTTAGGATAAGACATAATTATTTAAAAAAATACACTATCAACAAAACACTAAAAGAGTAAAATCTGATTGCAAATCAGAAAATGGTGGTCAAAGAACCATCAAGATTCCTTTTTTTTAATATAATAAATCATTAATTAAAATCTAATATGTTGTACATATGTCATGCGGAAAAAGTATTGCTTTTCAGATTTTGGCAGACAGCCACTGTCCTATTTTCTAAGTAAACAAAAAAGTATGGAAAGATAATGAAATCAAAATGATAGGAGAAATGTGACTTTTTGACTGGCTTTTTGGCATACAAGTCTGGAGCTCAGTCACAGTAGTTTTTATTAAAAGTCTTTCCTCCGGATCCTGGGAAGATAAGAGAGAAGGAAGACCCATTAATCACAAGGGGGTCTTTGCTGGCTTTATAATGAGCTAATCTGATATGTGCATAGAAAGGTGAAAAAAAAGTTACTGTCCTTTGCCTCAAACAATCTTTTTAGAAACCGTAAGAAAGGCAGTGGCTAAGGGCAGGTATTGAATAGTCTATGTTTCCAGTACACCAGTTTTGGTTAATTCATTTCTGTTTTGCTGTTGCTTGCCAAAAGTTATTTCATTCCTGTCTTTTTCTGGTGTCCATGGTCTGGTATAATATTCTTTTAGGTATTTTCTCTCTCTAGCCTCTGTCTTTTGATCTTTTTCCTATCAATACATGTTATTAGGAGTCAGGGAACATTTTGTGAACTTTCAATGACTTTGCAGAACTTGAGCTTACAACTGGGATAAGACCTCATCAGTCTCAGTTATTACAGTTGTCATAAATAGATCTGTTATTTTCTCAGTGTAAAGCTGATTCAACACTACAGTTAACAAAGTTTTAAAAAAAAAAGAAAGCACTTGCTGCTACATCTCTGGGCTTGACATTTCTAAATAATCTCAGAGTTTCCTTTGTCATTTCCACAGTTGCTAAAAGGCCCTATCTCTGGGAAGCTTAGTCAGGAAATTATAACATTATGCAGAAGACTGAAATGCTACATGGGGTGAATAAGGGTCAAATCTGAACTAAAAGATGCTTCTCATAAAAAGTGAAGGTAGTTGAATATCTTTATGGTGTTGAACAAATATAAAACAATATTATATCCCATGAATCTAAACTTCTATGTTCGTTAATGATTAAGCTCTTGAGTTAGAAATAAGACTTTAGGGAAACTCTGAAGTAATGCCAGACAATGTAAATTTATTAGCAGTTAGCAGAGAATGGCTTCATTACTCTTTGAAAAAGAACTTACATAGTTCTGTGGTTTAGTCAGCATGTTGATTTTGTAGAGAATCCCTGATCACAAGCAGGTTGTTTAATAATGCTTTTAACAGGTTTTAACAGGGATACAAAAGAGACGGAATAGGGTTGTCAGACTATTCTTTCTTCTTTTTTCCTCTAGTGTGCAATCATGAGGTCTAGAAAGGTAAGGCTTGGAGAAAAGTCAACTTAAGAACTCAACAGAAGTCTTGTTTGACAATGGTCTGCACATTTAAGCCCAGAATTGTTAGTTAAATATGAGGGCTAATTCCAAGATGTATTGCCTGACTGATAGGAGCTAAGCAGAGTATGGAGACTTTTGGGACTCTGTCCAGTTGTAACTTCACTCTGGCTGAAATTTCCCATGTTTCCCTCTCCACTACTGAGTGAAGACTCAAATCACTAACTTGGCAAACCACAAGGTTATGAGGAACAAGTCTATCAGTTCTCTTATGAAAAACTTTGTTGTAATGGAGAGCTGAGAATAAAGTCAGGTAGAAAATAATATGATAAGGAGAAAGAAGACTTTTTATAGCAGGAAGAAATGGAGGCAGCCAGGGGCAGGAATGTGAAAAAAAATATATGATCAATGGTACTAAAATTGAAATCAGAATACTCTGGAAATAAATAAGAGACTCTCACAAACATCAACTCTGTGTTTTTCCTAGTGGGGACTGCTGTTAATTAATTGACAGTCCTGAAGTCAAAGCAGAACTTGAGAATGGAAAATGAACTGGCTGCCAGACAGAAAATAAAACATGTAGACATAAGAAAATCTGATTGGAACAAAGAAAAAATTATTGTTATTATGAAGGACAAATATTCCCACCGAAGTGGGTGAAGTATGACTGAGGGAGACATTAAAAGGAGACACGTTAGTCAAAATAATTTTGGGTAAAGATTAAAATATAAAAAGTACTGGTGCAATATTAAAAATATTCTACATATTCCAAGAATTTTATTCTGTAGTTCTTTGTATTATAAATACTATAAGTATTTGAATTTGTGTACTTACTGGATTTTTAATTTCCTATATATGGATGACAGAAAACTTATTAGTCAGAATAGCACAGTAATTTCTGTTTGGGATAGCTGAGAGATATGCCATTAAAGAATGATATATTGAGAAGAAATAAAGCTATTCCAGAATGAAATAGTAGATACATGATTAAATGCCTCGAGCAGGATCAACTTATAAGAAAGGATAAACAAGCAGTTCCTAACTAATGTTGTCTAGATCAAAATCACTGATTTGAAGCATGCAAAGCAATTTAGGGAGATCAGGCCAAAAAGATCTGCGTATCAAAGGTTCTGCAAAGGGAAAAAGCACGTATTTTGATTTTGTATTTTGGTTTTTGATGTAATTAAAATAGGAGAGGACATAACATGTATCTGAATATGTAGGCAGTTAAGACAGGATACTAAGAAAAAAAATGGAAAAAAAAAAATATGAAAACCTGTAAGGATGAAGAAAAGAAAAAAATGACTAATCCTCAAGGAAGTAAGGAATCCGGTCAAAGAGATAGGAAAGACAATAATTAGCCAAAGTTGAGCTCCTCCTCAAGTTCAAAATTAATCTGAGTGTAGCTCTAGGTTGTATAAGTACTCTGCTTCTGTTTTCAGAAAGTGGGATATCGCTGAATAAATGACAGGAATAAGAGAGCTCGAATAATAGTGGTATGGAACAGTAAACCAACACACTTGAAGTTACAAGAAAAATCGAGGTGATCAGTATCTCTTCAGCAGCCTAATAAGTGGACTACCTGATGGGATGGATTGCCTTCAGCTTTTATATTGCTGACAACAGAAGTATAGAAAATCACAAATAAGTCCAGAGGTGATTATTTTGACTAAAAATTCAGTGTTGTGTGCATGAAAATAGTTCATGAAGTAATGACTTTTCAGAAGGAATGAATTATCTGGACAGCTGCAGATAAATTTCTTTGATCCTTGCAGTGAGCAAAACTTAGAATGCATCGGCAAAGAAAAAGTATTTAAGGCTAAGGAGACAAATAGAAATTCATCTAAAATGCAAGAACAAGATGTTCTTGCTAATAAGGATTGATAAAAGAATATTCTTCTAAAAATGAAAGGTTTGTGAGAACGAAATGACAGTAGAGCAGAAAAATTTGAGTTCATAAATATGGGTTTAGTTATCAGTGTGATGTTGCCAAGAGAAAGAAATTGCAATTAAACATATCAGAAGAGTTTGCAGGAGAGTAAGAAAAATTAATGCAGGACCCTAGAAAATTATCTGGGGTACTACGTATAATATGTACATAGCAATCATCCTCTTTCAAGAACACTAAATTTGTACCATAAGAAATACAGAGACTGCTCAGAGAAAGAGTAGATATTTCTGTGAACAGTGACTAACAGAATACAATTTAGCAGTGTAACTACACAGAGACTGAAGGGTATACACTTTAGTTCTTTGTGAGAGACTTCCATTTCTTGAGCAAAAATTGTAGGGGAGTTTCTAAAACCTGAAGCAGAACATTAGGACAAGTTAAAAATGTCTAAGTTAGAACTGAGAAGATATATGTATATATATATATATATACTTTAAACAGACTTTGAATGATATGTTCACACAAGAATCAGCATGTTATTATTATTATTATTATTATTATTATGACACCATCCCTTTTCGATTTAAGTAACTTGCAATGTTACACATTTTTTAAGGGCAAAGACTATTTTCTGTGCCTTGAATATCCTGTCTGTACCACCTCCACAGATTGAATCTGGCCTGCAATAATGTAGATTACGTAGCCACAGTTTTCACAGTTGATAAAATTAGAATGGTCTCTGTGCTAAATTAAACCTTTTTAACTTTTACTGCTTCTGTTTTTTTTACTGTGTTGCATGTTGGGGTGTCTAATTTTAATTTAACACATTTATCCAAAACAAAGAGTAGCATAAATAATCCAAAAAGCATAAATAATTCCAAAATTGCTGAATCCATGCTAAATTTCATCAACCTGAAACAACTATATCATAAATAACTGATATTTCTTGTAATACAACTTCATGTTATGTGTGTTTTCTTGATAATCATAAAAAATCATTATTGACTCCAGCTCTTCACTAAAGCATAGCATCTACCATTCAGCAGCAAAATAAGTTGCTTCTATGTTTCACCAACAGGTGGTACTCCAAATTTCTATATCCCTTGAAATATTAACATTACATGATTCTTAGGGATACTGCTTACAAATTCTTGTTGTTTGCTTGATTGTTTGTTTTTGTTTGTTTGTAACCTTAAAGGAATATGTGCTTTTTAGTGGAAAAAAAAAAAAAAAATTGCCCATATATATAATGATTCTGAAGATATAATGACTTGGCTATGGATCTTCCAAAATAAAGATCAGAGGGCTGGAGCACCTCTCCTATGAAGAAAGATCGAGGAAACTGGGCTTATTTAGATTAGAGAAGAGAAGGCCACGGGGAGACCTCATTGTGGCCTTCCAGTACTTGAACGGAGCGTATAAACAGGAGGGGGAACAGCTGTTTACGAGGGTGGATAGTGATAGGACAAGGAGGAATGGTTTTAAACTGAGACAGGGGAGGTTTAGGTTAGATATTAGGAGGAAGTTTTTCACACAGGGGGTGGTGGCACACTGGAACAGGCTGCCCAAGGAGGCTGTGGATGCCCCATCCCGGGAGGCATTCAAGGCCAGGCTGGATGTGGCCCTGGGTAGCCTGGTCTGGTGGTTGGCGACCCTGCACATAGCAGGGGGTTGAAACTAGATGATCACTGCGGTCCTTTTCATCCCAGGCCATTCTATGATTCTCTGATTTTTGCATACCATGAAGTGCAGCTAGGTACTTCAGAAGCAGCTAGCTGTGTAAGCTATTTGTATGTAATTATAATGTCATCTCTTTTTCTCTCACAATCACAACAATCTATGGTGCATTTTCTGCCAAAATCACATAGATTCTGAGCCCTCCCTACTTTATGCACTGATTGTAATTATCAGAATATTAAGAAGTAAAAGAATTAATTACACCCCAGCTTAAAGCTCACATCTTATACTCTCATTAAGTACAATGTACAGTAAGAAATAATAAATAAGAAAGTAGAAAACAGAATATTAAGTAAAAGGTGATGGTAAAAATAAGCTGAATTTTAGTTTTGATTCAAATAGACAGTAAAGAGCAAAACATTCTGAATGATGATTCTCTGGAAAGTCTTCCAAGTTTTGTGTTACAAATTATGGAGAATTTCAAAATGCCAACAGTAGTAAAATTATGCATGTGCTGATAGTTTTATGCTGACGGATCACTTATGAGGAAAAAATAACTTAAATGGGCCTTGTCCAAAATACAATTCTTATAATTCAGGTGAGGAACTCATTTATCACATGTAAATTGAAAAGCTACTATACTCCCTTGGTTCCACAGATTTCAGGATTAGGAAGACAGGTAGATTTTTAATGATTTCTTCTTCCATAGACTGTAAGAATTCAGATTATTCACAGCCACAGAACGTTGAATTTCACAGCTTTTTCGAGCCTTTCTGGCCCCAGAGCATCTTTTTGTTGAAGTTGCCTCATATATTAGAACTGAAAAGACCAGGATGGAGAGATATGAGTGAAAAAAATAAATCACTTCTTGTAGCATTACACTTTTGGTTTATTACTATATTTAAAGACCGTAGCATGTCTTATAAGTCATCATGTCACTGAGTAAATGATTGAAAATAATTCTCAGTAGTTTTCTGAAACTTTCACTTCAGTGAGTCAGAGTAGTTTATGGATTCTACCATTGATTTTAGTGTATAAAATGTATCTGTGCAAGAAATTCCTTTCTAAACATGTATTGGTCATTATATTCTTGTTTGTACAAAGCAGTAATTATTATGAAGCTTTAGTGCAACCGGTAGGTTCACCTTCAGCACAACTATAAGAATTTTCAGTCTTCGAATTCAATGGGTTCTCTGTTCAGTGTATGTGTTCTCACTGGGAACAGAATACTTGTGCCATAGCTACATCACAGTTATTTAATTTTAATGCTTACTTTTATTTCTTTATTTCAGAAAGTGAATGTTGTTCATGCTAGAGCTACATGAATCTTTCAGAGATTAAAACTGAGAGGTGTTTAAATGTTCTGTTCTTTTGGGATTTCACTAAGACAGCAAATCAGGAAAACCTGTTCCATACTTTTGAGTGTTAAAGAAGCTAGAATAACTTCGGGGCAACCTGTAGCAACTTTTTTATTTCTGATGCACTCACCATAAACTTAAATGTTAGATACTTACACTACCCAAAGCATCTTCCTGTAGTGTGTTTTAGAAAGGTTCCTAGTCTGAAGAAAATACGATTTTAGAAAGTTGTTTCTTTGTATCATGGAGGCATTCCTTCTCTTGTTTGATTTTTTTTACATGAATGTTCCATGGGATACCAATGCATGTCTCTAAATAACACTAACAAAACAGTTGTAAAAAAAATAAACATGAATATCATACGACATGGGTACCTCAATGAGCAGGGAAAATTCAAATATCTTTTAGTTCACATTCTTTCTTTTTGTATTTATTTCCTCCATTCAAAATTGATTCTCTTTAAATATGTCATGGATTAAAAAAATTAACAGCGAGGTCTGGCCTATTGATCTGAAGACATACAGTGATAGGAGATGGCTACTATTGTTTCCTTCCCTGATCACTATTTCTAGCTATGCATAATACTGAACCTACGTCAAATTAGATTTCTGTTTAGAAGGCTTTTAATTCTTTTCATCATATCTACTACATTCTTTCTGCTTACATGTATACATCTATCAGAGCTGCATTTGCAGTATGCTGCATACAACATGCTATCCACTTGGAAATCAGATGGTTAGCTGAGTTGTCCCCCTGTTTCAATTGCCAACTTTCATGCACATGAAATAAGGGCTGTAAATTTTAATGCTCTTAACTTGGTTTTTGATCTCTTAGTCTAAGTTGGGATGCATCTAGCTTAATTGATATTGCACAGAGGGAGATTTTCAGAGACAAATAGTAGCTGGGGAGCAAGATTCCCCGCAATAATTAAGATGTACACAATTCCATGAGTATGGTGTGGAGGATTTTCAAAATAAAAGGGGAAAGCACATTGAATGTACTGGACAATGGAGGGTAAAAAGACTCAGAGAAAGACTCTTCTTTTTCTCTTCGTCCGTCTGCCTGTCTTTCTGCCTGCCTGCCTGTCTGTCTTCTTGTGTTGAAACTATCTATCTAGCTCAGAACTTGTTGCTCAAACTGATACACACATTTAGGTGCTTACAGCGAGAGCAGGGTTGGTCTCTTCTCACTGGTGACAGGTGACAGGCCAAAGGGAAATCACCTCAAGTTGCACCAGGGTAAGTTTAGGTTGGATGTCAGGAAAAACATTTTTACAGAAAGGCTTGCATTGGAATAGGCTCCCCAGGGAGGTGGTTGATTCACCATCCCTGGATGTGTTTAAAAACCATTTGGATGTAGTGCTCAGGGACATGATTTAGTGGAGGCTCGTTAGAGTTAGGGTAGTATGGTTAGGCTGTGTTTGGATTCATTGATCTTTAAAGTCTTTTCCAAACTGAGCAATTCAATGATTTTATGATTCATTATTTTCCAAAAAAATGTAGAAAATCATTCACCAAAAATTTCCATGATAGTTCACTTCAACACTGGCTATTGTCTTAGAGATGATCTCGAATAGTGACCATGGACAAAGAAGCAAACACAGTTATCCCAATTATCAGCATGCTTTTAGTAAAGGTAGACTGTAAGATCAATGTGACTTTAGAAATTAAGTAAGTCTGATTTCTCATGTAAGGGATCAAGATGATATCATAGATCAAGATTTCAGTTAATCATTTAATACATGACTCCTATACAATTATAAAACAAAGTGAGGATTAGACATTGCCAGCCAATTGTGAGGTTGCTAAAAAAACTGTCAAAAGAGGAAGTTTAACAGCTGTAAGAAAGGAGGAGGATTGTTTCTGAACAACATCTCAGGAACCAATCCATTTTAACAGATGCAACAGAGGCCACCAGGAGTAGACATGGGTTCATTTAATTGTGGAAAACAGGAAGCTGCAGAGTCTTGTCGCTAAACCAGGGAACAGCAGAAACAGAGTGATATTAAACAATGAAAAGTCAGGCACTGAGGGAGGCTGAAACAACTGCTACAGTCTGCTTAGTTATCCAAATGGAAATGTGGGAGGGGAAATCTGAGTTGAGTATGGTCATCTGGAGAAGATTATTGAGCTGCCTACATGGGAGAGGTGCAAGATATTCTAATGACAAAGCAGGGAAAGTTTTCTGACAGATATAGACTATTACCAGAATTGCTCTTTGAGACATTGGCAGGATCTCATCTGGAATATCCCATACAGCTTTGGCAAGCCTTTGTACAGAAGCAAAAATCTGGTCTGCAGACAGACGGTGGTTTATTAGATTAATTAAAGGGAGAGGAATATCTATCTTAAGAAGTGAAATTAAAAGTGATTGCCTTCTTTGTCTTAGCTAAACAGGAACTTTAGACAGATTATGGATTTGTTGTAGTTTGTAAGTCACACTGGTGAAGTTGCACATCTTTGTTTTATAACTGCGAAAGAACTGGTGATGCTATAAATATTTCTTTGGTAACAGTGGGGAATCATTAGAAATATTTATTCTAATTGGATTTTCAGTATATTGTAAGAAAAGTTATGTGTCTAATACTCTGAAGATTTCCAGTACTACAGTTTTATCATATCATATGAATATGAAATACTTTTATTGTTCGATGTGGATCACTTCTCTAATACAAAATAAAACACCAGAGAAAAATTGGGAAGTCACTGGAAAATTTCAGCAACAATGAGTAAATGCAAAGTCCCATGAAAAAAGAGCGGAGGGATTTAAAATTCTTCTATTCTGTAGCATTTAGATATTTATACCTGTATTATCACATCTCTGTTCTTGCAGCTACCCTTAGCAATTTTGATGATTTTCCATGCTAGATATAGTTGTTTCCATTATACTATGGTCACTTTTATTATTTTAGTGAATCATCTTTTAATATTCTGATTATTTTTATGCTTAATTTTATGTCACTCTACAGAACACTGTTTTTACCCATTTTCTTGACTTCTCACATTGTGAGAATGTGAAAAAAAATATCAGTCCAGAATAAGCTGTTAGTCTTTTCTTCATCTTCGAACTGTCAAGACATTGTTCTATTATATCCCCTTTCCCAGGTTTCCATGCTCTGTTCTTACTTTTCATCTCTGTAAGACTGCTTAATCAACATAAGATTTCTGTAGCCCTGTCAGTTTTGGGGTTTTTCTTTGTTATTTTTGTGAAATAATTTTATAAAATTCTAATAATTTCATGAAATTCTAACTATATAAAATCCCTGACTTACTAAGGTGAAGGTCCCTATTGCTTTTGTGTTATTTTTTCTCACTAAAAACAAAACTAGCATCATTTCTTTTTATTATAACCTTGCTATTTTGTAAAGGATTCTGGTGTTTTTTTATCTTGACAATGAATGTGATATCTGCTGCTTCAGGTGCATTCGTCCAGGTCTAGCACTAAGAAATTAAAATTGCTTATAATGCCTCAATTTTCACTGTTAATTACTTGTCTTATAATCTTATAAATAATTCTATTCATTTCAAGACTTAGTTCTCTTTATTGTATACCATACACCAATTTTTGGGACATTTCCAAAACTTTTCTCTGTTTCATCAAAAAGACTTGTTTTGTTCAAGCTGTAAATTCTTTACAGTCATCAATTAAACTAAAATGTCCCTTTGTTTCTACTTTCATTTATGTCTTTTCAGAACAGCTATATCCTATACCTTCATCATGGTTAGTGCCACTAGTCTTTCTTTTATTATTCCTGTAACATGCTCTCTGATATTTTGCATGGGAGTTTTTTCCTCCATTTTACTGCCTAGACTCCTGATTTTTCTTAGTGAGATTTCAAAAAAGTCATATTAGTGCTTCCAGCTAAAAAACATTTTGTTTATGTATTCTTTCTACTGTAAGTCTAACATGTTTGCCTTTTTGTTTTGCTGTTTTAAAAACTTGAATGTTGTTCCCATCAACATTTACATATGGAGACTAGGCATATCTATTTTTTCTCAGCCAGTGCTCTAGTCTCAAGCTTGTTTTACTGTCCATGCCATTATCTGTATCTGGACTGAAACCATATCTCAAGACAAATGAGTGTGTGATTGCTTCTGGGTAGTCAAACTTCCTTATCTTGACAGCATCACTTTTCGATTCATCTGATAGCCAAGATCTTACTGTATCTCCACCCTACTTCTCTAGAGAGGACAATCATTCCACTGAGACCTCAATGCTCTTCCTCCTTTTAATTAGTTAGATTTTCTGAAGACTTCCATGTCTCATAAAATGCTCCACTGTACTGTATTGGTGGCAAGATCAATTGCATGATATAGATTTTTATATAGGTATGTTTCCAATATACTGATATGCAGGTCTGTTTTCTGATTCTTTGTCCTGTCTTGGCTTGTTGAAGAAGTATAAAATTTGTCAACAGTACTTATTTAGGACTATCTTTGAATAGTACTGTAAGGTGCAAGAGCTTGAAATAGAGCTCTCACAACAATTAGGGATATTAAGCTAAAATAAGGTTTAAAAATCATAAAAATCACATTTTTATTTCCTTATCTTGATCTCCATTTTTTAACTTAGTTGTGAGTTTATTTATATGTTTATTAAAACTCAGTCTCAAACACTTAGAAATTCCTGGTTTTGCAGTGACCAATGCTACATAATTTTATCTATTGAGAACAATGTTCAGGTAATTATGTTCATTATGTAGTCATTTATCTGTCTAATCTATCTGTCCTAACACTGTACTCAGATTTCTTTCTCCCTGTATTCATATCTCCTTTACCATTGCTTCACTCATAAAATTTCCCTTCTACTGCTTTCCTATTCTATCTGTACCTGCTGTCTATTCTCATATAAATCCATTGACTTACTTGAGCCCTGCTTTGTTCCATAGTCTCCAATGTAATCCAAATATATTTTTCTCTTCCCTCACAAACTCTCAGCATTCGACAGCTATCAGACTGCACGCAGCATGAATCTAGTGCTCACAACAAACATCTGAAAGCATGAAGAAGGAACACTTCATTATTTTGCCACTCTTCAAATTAAAAAAGCTGGCAGTATTAACATCAGTGAAATTTTCTAATTGGCTCTTTCGAAGCAAGAGAGGCTGGACTCTAATGTCTTTCTCCTTTAAGGTGCACATTCTATAGCACATTAATATTGTAGGTCCTTGAGTGCTTCATACTGTACCTAAAGAGGGGTAAAAGTTAGTTACTCAGCAAACTAAAAGCATTTTAACAGAACTGAAAAATGGGAGAGAAAATTATATGTAATTCCTTATAGCTTTCTATGACAAGAAGGATTTTAACTCTATGGACAGATAGAATTCAACTGACAAAAACCTATCACTATAATTTATACAACTAATAAATAAGTGCATGACTAAACAAAGATGCACAAGAATACAGAATATATATATATTAAAAATTTTGTATTCTAAACAAAATATATGTGAAATCTAATGCACATAGAAAGCATTCAGTGAAAACAGGGACTTAAAACAATTTTACACAATGCAAATGTAAAACATGGAGGGAAATTGGTCTTATTATTAAGTCTATGCCATTACTATTGGGAAGTCTATGCCAGCCAGAAAAAAAAAGAAAACAGATGAGATGGATAGAAAGTAAATCTTTCAATTTACAGGGAATATGATATAGAGTCAGAGGAACCGTGGGTTTTGTTTTCCAGTTTCTTCAACTGTCAACGGGAATTTTTATTTATTAAAAAAAGAAGTTTTGTATATTTAATCGCCCTGCAGTGCACATGTGGAAAACAAAGACTATGTTCATATCTTTTAAAAATTTTGTTCTATTTGTGTCTAGCTTCATAAGTATATGTATGCTTATGTACATAATTTGTCAATGACGCTCTAGTTTAGTGTATTATTCCTGTATAACTCCACTATTTGAAAAGTAGAATGAATTAAAATAAACTACACATTTGAGAAAGGAGTACATTTTCCTTTATTTCTTTATATATATGTGTGCGTGTATATAAACAATGAATATTATATCCATTATATTCTGGATGATGGGCAGGGAATGGGACCACTGAAGATAAGGAAAAGCAGAGGTTCTCAATGCCTGCTTTACACCTGTCTTTAAAGGTCATACTAATTATTCTTGGGGTCCCCTGCACTGGAAGTCTCAGATGGGGAGCAGAATAAACCCACCCTGACTCAGGTGGAAACGTTTAGAGACCTATTACTCCACCTGGACAGTAATAAGTTCATGGGTCAATTACTGTAAATCACAGGTAAGTTCCTGTGAGTGCTCATTCACCAGATGCCTAAGATAAAATATCTACATAATCAAAAATACCAGCCTTGCCACTGAAACTGGAAATCTGAAGCCTTCTGTTCTGTTTATTCATGCCCAGTCCTTCCCTAATATATCCACACAATAAAGTGCAAAAGCCACTGCATGCTGAAACTTTTGACTATTGCTTGCTGCTGTGTCTGTCAGCTCTTGTCTCACATCACAATGCTCTTCCCCAGAGTGCATACGAATTGGGCACATTTAAATAATTAAACAACTTCTTCTATTCTTGCATTTCCATAGAGGAAAAAGGATTCCTGCAGCACAATGAAAGCAGAAGCAAGAGTGAGAAAAATAAGCAACATAGATCAAATTGGTGAAAAATTAAATTTTAAAAGACCACATAATTGTCTAGGATGAGGAAATAATGGAGAAAGTTGTGGTTAATCACTGCACACAACTAGTCTTAAATAAACTGCAAGCAGTTTAGAAAGAATCTATTATCTTATGCAGGGGGTCACCAGCCTGACATGACAGCAGAAGCTAACCTTTTGAAATATGGACTGCCCTTTTAAACAAAGTTAACATTCACAGGCTAGTTTCTATTCCCTCCATGAAAGATTTCTAGTTGAATCTTGGAAGCCAGAATCCTAGCCATCACCTTCATGCATGCACACCCTGTGATAAAGAGAATGAGCAGGAACCAGCGAGGCAGGAGTTGTGACTGGCAAGCAGATGAGGAAGTCAAAGTGATGCAGTGGGGATGGAATGAAAATCCTGGGTAGCCAAGTTCTTCTCAGGGAGTTCAAGCAAAGCATGCTCCTTTCTCTCACCTGATGAAACAAAACCATGCGCTGTGCATTTGAAGGACCAGTCTGGGTGGTCCCTCTGTGAAGAAAGGAACTTATGTCGTTACCTTAGGAAAGATGAAACATTAAATCCTTAATGACTTCCTTTTAAAAGGTACAAAATAATCATTTGGCATGTGATCAGTGCTGATGCTCACAGACAGCATTTAGATTTATTGAAATGATTTTTTTTCCTCCTACTTTCTCATATAAGACAAAGGGAAATTGTTCAGCTTCCTGAATGTATGTTTCAGTGCCATTTTAACACAGGGTATCCTATTTAGCTTATTAGGAAAAAAACCAGGCCCTGTGCTTATACCTGTGTTTCCAGTGCATATTTCTAAGACACCCCTGGGCACAGTACAGAACAGAATGTTTACAGTCACTGTCTTTAAGCACTTAGTTGCCTGATGATTTGTTATACCCCACAGTACTTTGTCAAACAAAATGCGGATTTATTCAATGTTAATTTTGCTTAGGTCAAGAATAGGGATTTTGATGAGAGGGTTTCTCTTATATTCTGTACCTACCAGTACTTAGTTCCTTCACAAAACTGTATATATGTGCAAGTGTTCCCATTTCACCCTGAGGTGACATCCAATATGGTTAGTCTACTGTGAAATAAGGAGGACCAATATCCTTTACAGGTCATGTAAATGTCAGGCTCAGCAGTTCCTTCTGTAATGAAATACACTGGACTAGATTTACTGCTCCAGTGGGATACCTCTGCAATGCTCAGCTAGTGCAAAATAATCTACTACAAGCGGTGTATCTGCAGATAAGCTGGAGTGTGGAAATCTTCAACTTGTCCATTCTCAGTTTTGTAGGGTACTTTTCCACTTTCCTGTTTCTGCATTCATATAACAATTCTTCAGGATTTACAGAATTAAAAAAAATTCACCTGTCTCATATGGAGAACTTTCCCTTGAGCCTCTTCCACACTATGCAGTGTGGGACAAATTCCTCCCTCTGCTGGATAAATCTCAAGTGATGAAGCATGTATGTCATACAGACCTTTGGACTGTTCTAGGAATCTGTTCACAGCAAGCCAGTCCTCTAGTCTAACTAAAAACACAATATGGAATAAGATGAACAACCTGGATGCAGTCTTCTTTTGCTGCCAGCTTTCATTTCTTAATGAGATTTTCATTTGAAAACAAATTGCTTTTCTTTCTCCCTATCATCTCTTCATTTTTAGAAAGGAAGCTTTTCCTTCCGAAGAGAGGTATTTTTACAAATCTTTCTGCCTCTTTATTTTATAGATACTGTCAAATTTGGCTTCTAAGACATTGATTAATGAAATAATTCAGCAGAATTTTTCATGTCAGCACTTGCTTTCTGGCATTTTGTATTTCTTCATTCAGAACGTTACAGTTTAATCAGTGTGTTTGCTTTGCAACAGTAATAAAAATGTATGTTTCCTCAATTTTGTTCTTGGAGGTACTGAGCCAAAGTTGTTACCTTTTCCATGTCACAGTTTTTCTTCCATCTAACAAGACTCAAAGCATTATCCGAGCAGAGGAATACACATATGATGGAATTAAAAGTTGATGGAAAGGAACAGGTAGAACAAATCTATAAGCAATACATATCCATTTATATTGTGAAATAAGAAATATACATGAGAGGGGGCTTCTAATCTTATTACATTAGTTATACTCCATAACTGCAATGAAGCGATTTACTGTGAAATCAGGCTCATGCTCTACAGATCATAGGATTATAGTCTCTGAAGCTTATTAATGCTAATGCAACATTTTACATTTACTTTGTTGACTTTGAATGAATCCAGAAGTATCAGTTCAACCATCCGCTCAGGCACATGCTTCATTCTTAAGAGTTTCAAAAAAGTGTGTTGCTACATGTAGTAAGTGTACATGGAGAATGTTTCTGTGCTTTGCTGCCTGAGAGCAGGGATATACTGAGCTGGCTGCTATTGCTAGTCACCTAGCCAAGTGCTTTTCCTTCATGGCTACACAGCCATGGGTTCTCCTCAGTTTTGGGCAGAAAATGTGCAGGGATTATTAATGCTGCTCAGAGACTCTTTTTGCACCCTGGGAGGTTTTAGTCTGAGATGTGCTATACAACAGCTTGTCTTTCTAATTCAGTCTCTTGTAATTCCTGCAGGTTAGCAAAAGCCTGACACAGCTGCAAGTTGGTTGCAAGACTCATTTCCGTGGTTTTGCAGAGATTGAAACAGAAATAGAGTTGCTATTTCTTTCCTTCCACATACTCCTGCCAAGTTTCACCAGCTTTAGCTTTAATTTGCCAAGAAAAGGAATAAGTTAATTATTTATTTGTGAAATGCATCTAAATACAGAACTGGCAAAACAACATGGAAACATGTACTTTTTGAAAGATGTTTTTCATTAAACAATGCTCACACCATTTTGAACATTCTTTTGATGCAGCAGCTAAAGATAAGCAGACCAAAAGAAGAGACTGAAAAGATGCTCATCACAGCATCTGCCAGTTCAAAAGAATACTGCACATAAAAGGATGATGTGTGTTGGAATGTTGGAAGGCTTGGTGGGAAGCCTTAATTTTCAGAAGTATGTCTCCCAGGCAGTATTACGATATGAATTGTTTACCTAAAGAGGAAAATTCATAAACATGGCAGCATGAAGAGAAAACAAAATTCTTTACTCCATGTCAAGCAAATTGCTGCTAGCTCATTACAGGAGTTAGGTATGTTCTCTCCAGAAAGGTTTCTTTGAGTTCTGAATACATTATGGAACAATTTTTTAGATCATGAGCAACCTGGTCTAGAGGTGTTGGAATAGCAGGGAATTGGAACTAGATGATCTTAAAGGTCCCTTCCACCTCAAACTGTTCTATGATTCTATGATATTAGATACTGAAACAACATTATAAGTAGAGAAAAGAGCATGACTGACAGTGTTATGGCGAGCTAACAAGCTTCTATAGACCTTGATGTAGAGTTGATTGGGCCACATTTCAAAAATAACACTTGAAAAAGATGTTAATTTTCAGTTTCCATTTGCTATTCACTTGGGTTGTGATTTAAAAAGTTTCCTCAATATGACTTTGAATGCTATGATATAATTTTAAGATAGACTGATTTTCCTTATCCTTGTCTAATTATTATTTCTATTTCCTGTATAGAAACTTAAGTCTTTTCTTTTACTTAAAACATTTATTTAAATAAGTAAAAATTAACTTTTCCAGTGTAAGATGTGATAGATAATTAAAATCTATCCCAGGAAAATTATCATTAGTTAAATATTTGTAAGGAATTATCATAGTTTGATGTAAGGAGGGTTCAATTATTAGAAAAAAACAATGCTTGGAAGAAAATTCAAAAAACGGGGACTAGGCAGTTATCTCTTCCTGCCTTTACTACAGGAATATAAAACAAAGTTTTATAAAGCAACATCTTTTCCACATACCAAAAAGAAAATTCAGTATCACAGATCTCATGGCTTATTTTTAAGTTATAGTCTTTTCTTCACTGCATAGCACTTCTCCTGAAAACCAATGGCTTTGATCTTCATAAAAATTATAATACATTATCCCTACTTATGTATTTTATGCTCAATGCATTAAAGTGGTATAATTAGTGCCTCTCATTAGACTAATTCCATAGGATTATAAATCTGAAATTAATTCTGCTATTTTACTCACTTTGGAAAAAAAGCAACATAATTGTGACTCCAAACATTACCTTTCAACTTACTACCATTATTCTTTTTAGATATTACCCCTGTTTGTTCTGGATACAGATATGAGATAGCGAAAAAAAACATTTGTGGAGAAAAGCAGGACATGAAAACACTGTGCAGTGAAGGTTTTAACACCAAAAACAAATTTTCCTTCTGCTCTGGAACCAAAGATGCCATTATATTCTAGAAAAGTCTTAAAGTGAGGAAAATTATGCTGGAATAAGGCTTTCTGATATATAACATGGGCTTAGCTGTTTGATTTCTGACCTATTCTACATGAGATTCTCTCCTTTCCTCATGTAAATCTGAAACCCCAGAATGTGAATCTAGGGCTGTGAATCCTAAAGCTGGGTATTAATGTGAATCAAGAATTAGATGAAGGATGAAGGAATGCCAAACTTTGTGAAAACTTGGCAACCAAAGTTGTTGAAGTTGAAATTAGTGGTTTAGAGTACCACATTTGCTTTACAGTGAAAGAGCACACATTATTTGACTCATTTTAAAACATATATGTACAGTCATAAAAAGTCTACTCAGTCTGATCCTTAAAGTATTCTTTTTTTTGTACCAGAAGCAAAAACACCCCTGCATTTCCAACAGAGAGGATAAAAAGCAATTTCCCACCCAGTGCATTGAAAGACATGGGAATAAAAAGAATAAAAGACACCTGGTTACTCTGAAGTAATCAGACCAAAAAGAAATCACAGACAAAAGATCATAGGAGTTCTAATCTTCTGCAAAAAGAAAAAAAAAATAGAACAACCCAAAAAATAGAACAACAGCAGAAAACTTGGAATTTCAGCTTCGGTCACCTAGAACCACCAACAACAAAAATTAACATTTTTTTTCATATCTTCTCAAGTATAAGGTTTACAGGACTGCTGGGTTATATCAGCTTAGATTGTTTTATTTGCCCCTTTACTTCTGTGGGGTTCATTTTTTAGAATGTAAAAATGTGTTTGCCACTTTTTCCCGTTATTTCTGCATTCTCTGTGTCCTTGCATTATTCACACTTTAAGGATCTACCTGTGTGGAAACACTGTTCATAGTTCTGCACTGATTTCACCATGGCATCTTTCCTTCTGCCCCTACTTATCTGCTGTCGTAGTGTTTTATTGTTTTGTAAGAAGAATGTGTTCTGTCACATTCATGAATTGCAGATCAGTTTCTTATGAACTGGCAGGACTGATAGCAGTAGTTTCTCTTCTCAGCAGTCTATAATTCTACTTCTTTCTTATTGTTTGTAATTTATGCTTCTACTTTACCTGTTTCTTTCTCCAGATAGCTAGGAAAGCTGCCTGGAATACTAGCTGGCAATTACATTCTGCAGATGATTTCTGTAAATTGGTCTGCTTTTCAAACACTTTAAAGCAAATTTATTTTACCTGAGTGGAGATCAACTTAAGAAAAGGAAGAAGAAAAGTATGCAACATTTACATGGCTGAATATACACACTCCAGATTAGATAGCATAAGTGCCATTTATATATTCTAGCTAGCATTCATTGGCTTTATTCCTGAGAATTATATTTTAACATTCGTATTCTTTCAAAGAATGTTTTTCTAGCTAATCCATATACATATTTTAAATCTAGTTGTTGTCTTCATGTTTGATGTGCATTTAGTAATCTCAGTTTTCCTCTCTTTTAGTTTCAACATGATAATGTATGACAAGTAGGATTTTAAACTTAAATTAGTCTGATAAATCTGAGAAAGGTTAGACAAAAGTGAGCAATTCAGGAAATCTCATTATTTATAATGCTGCTCTGTGTTTTGTCCTAATCTAAAAGTTACTGTGTTACAAACTAATACAATCATCACTTTATAGATCACTGAAATGTAGCCACAGAACAACAGAATAAAATTAGGAGAAATTACTATAGTCAATTGTAATCAATTGAAATTATAATGATATTTCCAATAATCACTGTGACCAATACACATGTTGAATACTTTTGGATTTTTGGAAGGTAAAATAAAGAAGAATTCTGTTTTAAGTCAATTCAAAAGCTGGAAACTCATTAACACAATTCATCAAAGATTTACATTCTGTAGTGACTGTACCTTTGGTCCTTAAAAATTGCTAGAACTTTTTCTTGGATTTCAGAATGGCAACTTCTGAATAATTTTGCAACAGTTTCAGAGCTGTGAATGTCTCATTCTTTTATAAAGAGACATAGAAATAAATTTCTTACCAAATCTGAATTAGTTTCATGTTCTTAAATGTTCCAATAAAGGAAGACATTTGTTTCCTAACAACTCTTATCTTGCTATATTGTCCAGATGTGTAGTATGATATCTAGTATATTTAGTACAAATTTTGATGCCTTAATATACATTCACAGATACTGCTTTATAGTCATAACTTCAGGAAATTGATAACTGTAAATTATCTACTTTTAAGGACATATATATTTGAAATGCTGTGTAATTATCTATTTTGATGAATCAACATTTTCTTGTACTAATAGAATCACAGAATCACAGAATCATAGAATGGTTTGAGTTGGAAAGGACCTTTAAGGTCACCTACCTCCACCCTTCCTGCTCTAGCTGGAGATACCTCCCTCTAGATCAGGTTGTTTACAGCCCCACCCAGCCTGGCCTTGAATGCAAAAGGGAGCATCCACAAGATCACTGGGCAACCTGTTCCAGTGTCTCACCACCCTCACAGTAAATAATTTATTCCAAATATCTAGTCTAAATCTACCTTCTTCCAATTTAAAACCATTTCTTCTTGTCCCGCCACTGCATGCCCTTATAAAATGTTCATCCCCACTTTTCTGCAGGCCCCTTTCAGGTACTGGGAGCCCTCAGCAAGGTCTCCCTGGAGCCCTCTATTCTCTGAAAAAAGAAGAAAAGCCCCATCTATCTCAACCTGTCCTCAGTATGGGAGGTCCTCCATCCCTCTGATCATCTTTGTAGCCTTCTTCTAAACCTGCTCCAGCAACTCCATGTCCTTGTGCTGGGGGTCCCAGAACTGGATACATTACTTCATGTGGAGCCTCATGAGAACAGAGCAGAGGGGCAGAATCACCTCCCTTGATATGCTGGTCATGCTTCTCTTGATGCAACCCAGGTTATGATTGTCCTTCTGGGCTGCAAGAACACATTGCTGCCTCCTGATAATTCTTTCATCAGTTGACACTGCCAAATTGTTCTCCTCAGGGTTGCTCTCAAGCCATTCTCAGCTCATCCTGTATCTGTGCTTGGGACTGCCCCAATCAATTTGGCCTTGCTGAACTTCATGAGGATGACACGGGCCTCATACATTCATTGTATAATGTAGAAGTGAAAGGAAAACATATTTGGAGACAAATGGTTAATAGTTTATATATAATAGGCTTTAGCAGAAATACAGTACAACTTGTCTAGGGCTGCATAGACTCTCTAGTGTGAGTCAGAATTTATGCTGTCTTACATGTCATTTTCCTGTTGATCAAAGGACTCCACCCTCACCAGTCTTGAGTGAAACTCTCAGCTATGTATGAGACAGATGTTCCCATCCCACGGCGCTCAGCAGTTTTCATGAATGACCCATGGCAAAAATGACAGCTATCAGAATACAAAGAGTTTGACGGTCATCAGAAGCACATGCTTATTATGTCAGTGCCTAGATTTGTTGATACTGCTGTTGGAAGTGGTTGTATCTTGCACAGGTTTGCTACTTGCCCAGACACCAATTACTGTGAGGCAATATATATTCCAGGAATACTGCAAATGATACACAGAGAGGTAAATCTGTGATGATTTAAGCGCTGCATAATGCTATGGTGCCACAATCTGAACTCACCCAGGAACTTGCCTGAAAGAGAGTTAAGCTCTTGATTGACACACAGATGTACGATGTGCTGAACAACTTTACTGTTGAATGTACACTGTAAGAAAGTTACACCCGGGGGAGACGAAAACCTTCTGAAGGTAGTTTTGTGTCAATATCTTTGTCTCCCTGACTTCTTGCCTTACGAATACAAAAATACCGAAAACTCCATTCAGATACAGGCAGGAGGGAAGCAGTACATGAGCATATTCATAGAAAAAGTAAAACTGAAAATCAAAAAACAAACAAAAAAACTATGGGATGCAGAAGAAAAAGATGAAGGATGCATAATTCAATAGAATCAAAGTATGGCTTGGGTTGGAAGGAACCTTTAAGACCATCTAGTTCCACTCCCTCTTCAGTGAGCAGGTTTGTCACATAGAATCGTAGAATCATAGAATCACGCACCAGATCAGGCTATTGATCACCTGTGCAACCTGTTTCAGTGACTGATCACTCTCTGAGTCAAAAATTTTCTTGTAACATCTAATCTAAATCTTTCCTCTTCTGTTTAAAAAATTTCCTCCTTTCCTATCACTATCAGAACATGTAAATAATTCATCTTCTTATTTTTTATAAGTTCCCTTTAATTACTGGAAAACTGAAACCATTTTTCCCCAGAGTCTTCTCTTCTCCAGGCTGAACAAGCACATTTCCCTCAGCCTTTCTTCATAGGAGAAGTGCTCCATCCCTCTGGCCCTCCATCCTGGCCCTCCTCTGGACCCCCTCCAACAGCACCACTTTTTTCTTGTCCCGAGGGCCCCAGGCCTCGACACAGTACTTCATAAGCAGCCTCACAAGGGCAGATGCAGCCCAGGATGTGGTTGGCCTTCTAGACTGCAAGAGCCTACTGCTGGCTCATGTCCAGCTTTTTGTTCATCAGGACCCCCAAGTCCTCTGTAAGGCTTCTCTCAGTGAGTTCTCTTCCCAGTCTGTAATATATCTGAGATTGCCTTAACCTAAGTTAAGGCATTTTGCATTTTGCCTTGTAGAACCTCATTAGGTTTATGTGGATCCATTTTTTAAGCTTCCTCATGCCTTCGGATGGCATCCTTTCCTTCTGTAATATCAACTACACACTCAACTTGGTGTCATTTGCAAACTTGCTGAGAGTGCACTTAATTCCAGTATTTATGTCACTTACAAACATAATGAGGAGCATCAGTTCCAAGATGGGCCCCTCAGGGACAGCATTTATCATCAGCCTCCAGTTGGACATAGAGCTACTGACTGTAACTGTTTGCAGCTGTCCAGCCAACAGACACATCCTGTATCATTAGTCATTCTTAGCAGTATATAAATAATTAGTAAAAAACATCACCTATACCCTTTTAATAAAAGTAACCTATTAAAATAGGTCTGATTTTGTACCAGATCTGCAAGTTGGTAGCCCTGCCTGTGGCAACGGGTTTGGAACTTGATGTTCCTTGAGGTCCATTCTGACCCAAGCCATTCTATGATTCTGTGATTCTAAATATTACATAATAAATATTGCTCTGGAAAATTCCCTAATGTATTTTATATTACACCAGACATTTGGTTTTGTTTTACAATGGAATATCAGAAATTGAAATGAAACAGTTGTCAAAGGGAAGCTGGAAAATTAGGTATTAATAATAGATGGATGGATGGATGGATGGATGGTTTGAACAAATATTTCTTCTGAAAACTTCTAAGGGCAACATTGCTGAGGAGAGATCTCAGAGCTATCTGAAAATTAGGAGAGGAAAAGCCATAAGAAGTTTTAATGTCTAGATAGCTTTTTTCTCTTCCCTCCTCCCCTCCTTTTCTACTCTTACTTCAAGTGATAGAATTCATAATTCCCATTATTAGAAAATCAGCATTAATTTTTTTTTCCTTCTTTGAAATAGAGACACTACCTTTGATTTGACAGCTTGTTTTTTTATACTGTCCTTTCATTACATTCTATTCAGCCTGTGCTAAGCAGGCACAGGTTGGAAAGGATTGTTGCTCCCTGATGTGTGGCAGAGGGTGCAGAGTGAAGGAGGTCAAGTGTTGGGTGTTCTTTCTGAAACTGAGGAAGGATGACCCTATGCCCATCTTGGTGCTTGCTATCCATATGTTCTACACGTCTGGGACAGCACACTCCAACTAATAATCTGCTGAACTCACGAAGTATTTGATCATCTCTCTGCATAGGGGGAACTCAGTTTCTTCCTTGCCCACCGCAGTGCACAGCCATATCAAAGCTGATGGAGACAGAGGGTCATGTAGGCTGTACTGTCCCAGCTGTGTCCACAGATGGGCCAGGTACAGTCCAGTGTCACATCCACGGCTATGCGGTGGACTAGGGAGAGCTGAGGTCAGGAAGCTGCTCTCCTCACTGGCATTGCAGAGGAGAGGAGATGTCACAAATCGCAAAAGAGGTACCCATTTTCATCTGAAGATTTCTCCTAAGACTTTGCTCTCATGCTGTTTTCTTTTTGTGTCAGTGGTGCCTATTCTTGATGGAGCTGTGCCCAAGAGACTGACAGCAGCTTGGATTCTGTGCTGACACAAACGCTGGTGCACATCCACACGTTCCTCATGCTTGCAGGACTTGCCTGGGATGTAGGGCTGGGGCTTTTTAAGCTGGCCTAGACAGGTAGTGTTTTTTTAAAAAGGTGCCAGATGGATTATTCACATGTATAACTAGAAAAAAATTCATAGCTAGAAATTTACATAGATAGATTTGATCTAATAGAACAGAAATCATGTTTCAATTTAGTCTGTTTGGTCCAAACCTGAAAACCTCCTGTAAGGGAAGCATATTGTAGACACAGATGTGCAATTGGCAGATACTCATTCTGAAGCAAAGCTGTAATTTGGAGAGTTTGTAACATTTCTGTTTTTTTTTCTGAAACTGATCGATGATCAGTTTTGTATTCATAATTTTGTATTCACGTTCCATGTGGTTTACTTTATCAAAAAGTGAGTTAAAGCATACAGGTAATAGATTTATGTTTTTTTTCTGTATATTTGTCCACCATTTTGTCACCTGTCAGTCACTGATATGAAGTACTTTTGCATTTTTCACAGGTATTGCTCATATATATTGTTTCAAATGACTTGGTACTATTGCTAGATTTTTTCACATCACTGTTCAGCTTCTTTTCAAGATTGCTGATGACCAAGTTAAAATCACGGAATCAAGTGCAAACCTGCGAGAGATGAGAGATTCTTCCAGTAATCTTCCTCCACCCTGCAAACTAACCATTTCAGCAACTTGTTTACCCTAAATCAGAAATGTCTTTACCCAGTTAAGTCCCCTTTTCCACAGTCATCATCACCTCTTTTAGGTGCACACAAATTCTATTTTTCAGACACTTTCAACTAGTTAACTTGCTGCAGATGTTGAGATACTGGCCAGCCCTAGGATTCCCCTACAGCCCTCCAAAATAATTGGTACTGTGTTAGGCACGTGTCAGTCCTCTGTCTCCACACTGTGTCTGAGGGAGAGGTCTGTGATTTACTGTTTCATCCACAAATTTCCCTGGAGCCCAAATGTAAACACCATTCAGCCTTGTAGATTTTATTTTACTATTCATTTTGCCTATAGCTTTTCTTCTCTCCTGTAGTCTCCTTTCCTCTGTGCTCCTTTCACTATTTCATTAATTTCCTTTTGCTACATACACCCAAGAAGGCTTATTTCTCATGATTGAAAATATATTAATTAATTTATTTTAAATATCTGCACCTTGTTTTCTCTTTCTTTGGCCTTGCCATTTTGTGTATTTATATATAACTTAGTCAATCAGTGATTATCATTCCTTCTATTTTTCACATTTCAACACGGCTTCAGGTTTTTAATGAATCTCCCTTTCTAATGAAAGGCAGTTGAATTCTGTCAGATCCTTCCTGACAGGCTGCATTCTTTTACTTGGAGATGCCATATGATAGTTTAAATACTCCCTACTGGGAATGATTAATCTCTTTAACCCTTTTTTAACAACTTTTCTAATTTATGTGGTTTCTTTCCTTGAAATCAATCATCAGTAGACCTTTTGATTTAGTAGCTTCAGGATTTTGTAATCTAAGTGTCTTATGTTTATTCATGACACAGTGACTCCTAACGATATAATCTGAACCAATTTTAGCACACGGGTTTGGGACAAACCTGTCATAATGTCTAGATATGACACAGATATGACATAGATATAGACACAGATATGATATTCACCCAGACTACCACTTGACATTGCCCTTACTTTAGTAAGATTTATTTCTCCCTCTCATCTTGACAGTCTTCTTTTTCAAAAACTTCAATAAGTTTTAAGATTTACAAAAAAGCCATCAATTTTTTGGAATATTTGCGACTTCAATTTCATTCAACATGAATACATTACCTATGAATTTTCAAACTGAATGTACAGAGCTTCAGTCAGACATTGAACTCAAAGACAGAATGTACCACATCTCTACCGGATTTTTGTAAATAGCTCTCTTACCAGAGAAATATATCCCTTTCTTTACTATCACGCCTTACTCATATTATCACTTTTTGGCTATTCCTACATTTGTGAACAACCCTTTTCAAGGCAAAAGTACAGGAAGAGTGAAATTATATTAAAAATCACTAATGAACATCTTGAGTATTAACTAGTAATTGCAATCACTTCCATCAAATCAGGCTGATATATTAGTTTCAAGGAAAAAAGAGCAAATATCCCACCAGTTCTATATTTTTGATGGACTCTTTAAAAAATAATAATGAAAAATATTTTAAAAATATTTTGTTACTTCTATAATTAACTAAGTTTTAGTTCCTCTTCAGTGAGTGTGGCCCAGGGAAGCTCCAAGGTTGGACACCTATGGACTAGATGATCTTAAAGGTGTTTTCCATAATGATTCCATGATTCTTTGATTCTATAATGAGCAGCTTGGCTTACTTCAAATCCAATATTCTATCAACATTTACCAGGATCTATACACTGATTGTAATGGCAGAACTCCGCCCAGTTTACCTATGACTTCATGACTTGCATAGTTGGACCTAACAGAAAGAGTTCAAAGGGGAGCCATCAAGAAGGTCAAGTGACAAGAGCAACTCTCCTATGAAAGAGAGACTGAGAGCTTGGATTGTTTAGACTGGTGAAGAGGCTCAGGAGAGATCTTACCAGTGTATATAAAAACCTGAATAGAGAATGCAAAGAGTTTGGATTCAGGCTCTTCTAGGTGGTGCCCAATGATAGGACAAGAGGCAGTGGATATGAATTGAAAGGCAGATTCTCTTTGAATATCAGGAAATACTTCTGTGCTGTGTAGGCGACAGCATTGACACAAGTTGCTCAAAGAGGCTATGGAGTCTCCTCCTTGGGGATCTTCAAAAGTCTCCTTGACATTGTCCTGGACAATTTGCACAGGGCACCCCCGCTGGGACTGAGAGTATTGGGACCAGATGGACCCAGAGGTCCCTGCCAACCTCAACAATTCTGTGATTCTGTAATTCACATCTTTCTGCTTTCATAGTATGTATGCTTGCATACATTTCCAAAAGGTGAGTCGTGACTATTAATCAAAAAGTGATACAATATACAACTATTAAGTCTCCTTAATTAAAATTATTCTTCTGTTATGTGTTTCTCACTTAAGTAAATTTGTGTTTCAAGTGCTTGACTTTTTCAGCAATTTTCAAAGTATTCCAAGGATCCTTACATTTCCAGACAGTGAAATGACCATACGTACTAGAAGATTCTCCCAGACATTTTTTTTAACAAAATATCATTCAGATCTACATGTTAGTACTTGCTTACTCTAATCCCAAAGAAGATATATTCATTTTGTTTGTCCTAAAACACATTTTGAAATTTGTATGCATGACAGTGAACATTTGTCTTATTGAACAATTAATTAATGCACAAGACAGTATTCATACATCTGTGTATGGATAGGAATTGTCCACTATAAAATATTTAACATATCTAGTAAATCAGCTTTCCCATCCTTTTTTGCTTATTTCTCAGATTTCCTTTTGTTCAGTCAAAAAATAGTTTATTTTTGCTATTACACATCACTCCAACTTTTAATAGCAATAAGACTAGAATGATGTTATTTAAACAAAACCAAACACTTAGAAAAAGTAGCGTATGTTTTGTGTAGTTTTACAGGGATTGTCCACAGTGGCTTAAGTCTTATGCTTCCATTATAACAAAACCAGACTAGTTTCCTAATTTAGGTACCTGCAAAGCTTCCAGCACCCCTACTTCCCTTAACTTTCCTTGTGAGGTACAAATATGATATTGACAAAATCTGCTATAACCCTATTCAAGCGTTAATAAATTTATTGGTGTTGCAGAGTGAACGCTTTTCTTTTTTACTCTTCCAGCTGTGTTTTTATTCATTCTCTCATTCCAGATGAATAATCTTTCAGCTCTTCTCTCTGTGAAGTTTACAGGAAATTTACAACTCTCAAAGGGTGACTGTTAGAACAACATCAGATACCCTACTAATAATTCTTTATTCCTTCTTTCTGTCTTTCATGTTACGCAGTTTGTACCTGAGTTGGCAATATATGTTATTCTTATTTCATCACTTTCTCCAGGACCCAGATTTTACTCCTAAATGGAGAAAATGAAGTCGAGATCGGGCACTGCACTGGCAGACATAGCCTTTCTGGAGCTTCGTGTATCCACTGTGCTTCAGCAGAGAGCTGTAAACTCCACCAACAAATGATTAATAGCATGTGTATTCTCTGGTTTATAATTACAAGAATAAAGCAGAGTTGATATTTCATGTCATCTCCACAGGCTTTTCCATGCTTATTATTTTTTGGTATTTGATCACAAGGATAGCTACTTTTGTAGGAGAACAACACACAAGATTCTGATAGAATTTCATATGAAAATAGAAATTCACTGTAGATATAAGAAACATTTTAAAAATCATTTTCCTCCTCTCTTCTTCTGAAGCAAAAGATCTTGGCCATCTATGAAGTCAGGGAGCCCCAGAAGAGAAAGTGTCAGTGTTAACATGACATTCAGCATCATTTAGTGCTGTGGCATACTTTTAATTAATTTCAGTTAATAAGCTCTAGCAGGTGGATAAAAGGTTCTATTTCAAGATCTCTATTCTACAACACTCTCAGGCTTCTTATTAAAGAATGATCAAAGCTGCTCAGTCTAGCCATGACCAGCACCATATTCTGGGTGAGCCTGACACTATTCTAACCTGTTGACTTGTCAATCACATGTAGTGGCATCATCTTAGACTCAGTCTTCCTCACATTTTCATGTACCTATGTATTGAGTTCCTCTTTCCTCCCCAAAGCTCCTCCCAAGGGGACCACAATTTTTCATTCTTTATTGCGTTCTGAATTAGATTTGTTAAGCTGTTAATCATGTATCCCAAAGCTGATTTTTTTTTAACCTTCTCCATACAGAAAGCCAATTAGTGTGTATTAATCTGGATTACTGTCATATTGTGTTCACCTGTCCCCAAATAGGTTGCAAGAGTGTGATGTTGCAAACATTTATATGGAATTTTATCTGTATTTTATGATTTCTCAACATATACCAGATAAATCTTGTCAGTTCTCTCTCTCTCTCTCTCTCTCTCTCTCTCTCTCTCTCTCTCTCTCTCTCTCTCTCTCTCTCTCTCTCTCTCTCTCTCTCTCTCTCTCTCTAT